>NW_009940881.1:0-9419 GCF_000696875.1 Nestor notabilis | reverse complement strand
CACTTCTTTTGATACAGCCCAGGATACGGTTGGTTTCTGGGCTGTGAGCGCACACTGAAGCCGGCTCATGTCAAGCT
Organism: Nestor notabilis; assembly: GCF_000696875.1. NCBI lineage: Eukaryota > Metazoa > Chordata > Aves > Psittaciformes > Psittacidae > Nestor > Nestor notabilis. The sequence continues at coordinate 9,342 of NW_009940881.1, read as the reverse complement.
TCTCATCAACCAACACCCCCAGGTCCTTCTCTGCAGGGCTGCTTTGAATCTCTTCTCTGCCCAACCTGTAGATTGCCCTGACCCAGGTGTAGAACCTTGCACTTGCCTTGGTTGAAATTCATGAGGTTGGCATCAGCCCACCTCTCAAGCGTGTCCAGGTCTCTCTGGATGACATCCCTTCCCTCCAGCATAGCAACCGAGCCACACAGCTTGGTATCGTCGGCAAACTTGTTGAGGCTGCACTCAATCCCACTGTCCGTGTCGCAGACAAAGATGTTGAACAGGATCAGTACCAATACCAGGCTGAGGGACACCACTTGTTACTGGTTTCCAACCGGACATTGAGCCATTTACCACAACTCTTTGTGTGTGGCCATCCAGCCAGTTCTTTATCCACTGAGTGGTCCATCCACCAAATTTATGTCTCTCCAATTTAGAGACAAGGATGTCATGTGGGACAGTGTCAAACACTGCACAAGTCCAGGTAGATGACGTCAACCACTTTGCCCCTATCCATCAGTTCCATAGCTCCATCACAGAAGGCCACCAAATTGGTCAGGCAGGATTTCCCCTTAGTGAAACCATGCTGACTGTCACCAACCACCTCGTTGTTTTTCATGTGCCTTAGCATGCTTTCCAGGAGAATCTGCTCCAAGATTTTGCCAGGCACAGAGGTGAGACTGACTGGTCTGTAGTTCCCTGGGTCTTTCGTTTTCCCCTTCTTGAAAATGGGGGTTATATTTCCCTTTTTCCAGTCATTGGGAACTTCACCTGACTGCCATGGCTTTTCAAATATTTTCGCTTTCATCAGATTAGTTCTTTATTGTCATGAGACTTTCACCTTCCTCAAAAGAAACAAGACTTTTCTATAATGAAAGTCTTTCCAATTCACTTTTCCAGAGTTCCTCAGCTTTGACAAAAGCTGGCAAAGAGGCAGCACTTTGCTCCTGAGGACCTTAGTGTGCCATTATCTGCCCACAAAGCAAGTGACTATCATATGATACTTGATAAATATTTTTCAACTGAACCTTGTTCTATTTAAACTTTAGAGGCGGTAAGGGGAGGAAGGCAAGCAAGGACTTGCAAGCGGGTTTTGGCATTTGGGGAGAGTGGCTTTTTGATTTTTATTTTTTTTTCTTATGAATGAATATACCTATTTTCTCATTTCCTTATTTGTACCTGAGTTAGACTGCTTTTTAGCTCCTTCCCACCCACAGTCAAACATCTACTGCATTCAAATCCTGCTCACATTACTTGTCACTTGAGTCTAAGGCTCTGTTCATATTGAACTTAGGCATGGTCATCCCGCTTTGATAAGACATACAATGTATAAATTGTTCATATTGATAAACCAGAAGAAAAATAGCAAGAAAAAAACAATATCACGAGGCTGTAAGATATCCCATAATATTCAGTTTTATCCTTTCCTGGTAGTCACTGATTCTAGCTCTGCAAAGTATACTTACACACGGTTATATTTGCTAAGTGGGTCCATTAAATGTTAAAAGCGATACAAGGTAACCTGCTTGACTACCTTGATCTTCTGGGCCACAGAGTAAGTTAAACCACCATACATTGCTTAACTACTGCTGACCCAATGCTTTCAATCAAATTTAGTAAAAAGATACTTTTTTAATTGTGGTTAATTCTTTCTGATAACATTCCTAACCACAATTCAACACTGACAAATACAGTTCCAGAAATGCATGCCCATGGTAAAATCCTGCTTATGAAACTGAGGGACTCTTCATTAGAGACTGCAGTGACAGGACAACAAGTAATGGGTTCAAACTTAAACAGGGGAAGTTTAGGTTAGATATAAGGAAGAAGTTCTTTACTGTGAGGGTGGTGAGGCACTGGAATGGGTTGCCCAAGGAAGTCGTGAATGCTCCAATCCTGACAGTGTTCAAGGCCAGGTTAGATGGAGGCTTGGGCAACATGGTTTAGTGCAAGGTGTTGCTGCCCATGGCAGGGGGGTTGGAACTAGATGATCTTAAGGTCCTTTCTAACCCAAACCATTCTATGATTCTAAGTCTCCAGTGGCTTGAATAGTTAAATATTGGTAAAATATTTGAATGAATGGTAAAATAGGTAGCTAAATATTTACTAGGTATATCTATAATTTCTCAACAAATAAATAAAACTTATTTAATAAAACACAGTAACATCTAGCTACAATTTCTTCATACATTTAAATCTATCATATGACTAGTACCTTTGCCCTCTTGGTCCTTGCTTTTACTAGGGCAGGCAGGGACCTTTCCTGGCTTTAGCCACTCTGTTCTCACTGCTTCACATGCACATTTATGCAGGGTTTCCAAATGCCTAGAAGTGTCTCTGACCAGACTGCTCTGTATTCCCATAAAAATGTCCACAACCTACATGCAGATCAGCTCCACTGTCAGCCTGCAACTGTCCTTGGACCAACACTGCAGCTAATCTGCTGCTGAAGTAACTGAACGTTTGATTTGGTTTGTGTCATAAGCCTAGGATACCATAATGTAGGAGATTTACTGTGCTTGCTGTGACCAGTTTTGCAACATGTACACAGCAGCTCCAGAGTGTCACATCTCAGTGTGCATCTTCTCTCCTATTGCTTTCTTGAACTCACTAGATACCATAATGGAAGCCTTAATTGCAGAACCCATGTTAAGTTACAGAGTTGTAGTCACACAGACACACAGTTTTCTTCAGACTCAAGCCATGTTCCCACCCCCACTGATGGTTTTCACTGGCTAGAAGGCACTGAGGAGGCTGATCATCTTTCAGAAGATGACATATTTTCTTTGACTCTCCTACTAACAACTTCGGATCAACACAAGTATTTTGGGGCACACAGTGCAGCAGTTTTGCTGTGAGTGGGAGGATGCTATCAAGCTATTCATCCCCAAATCCAGCCTTCATTTGAGCAAACACTCTACTGCGAAACGCCTCATGAAGCAATCATTAGAGATTATTATTTTGTTCTGTGTACAAAACAGTCTTTGGAAACAGCAAGAGAAAAATAGCTTGCAATGTCTTTGGATGGATTTCAGCTAACAGGGGCCTAAGACAGAGGGAGAGAATTTTCTACAGCAACAACCCAGGCCACCAGCTGCCAGACTTAGTACAGAGATGATCAAAGCCACAGGCTATTTGGGAACAGGCTGCCTTCAGGGCAGACCATTCATGTTTGCTTCCTAACTCACTGCAGAAATGTAAGAAAGCTGAATATTGGATGGGTTTAGGGATCTTCCCTCGAGATTATGTCAAATTATGCACACAATGCTAGGGATACAGCCAAATTTTTGAGCCAAGCATTTGAGTTTCCATATCTACACTGAAACTTCAGCAGATAATAGCTGTTGTTCTCAACATTGCTGCCCCCAAGATTTATACACAGTGGTTTGTAGCTGAAAAACTACGACTGTTCTTTATTAGGTCCCAATTCAACACAGCATCAAACATGTCCTTCAAGTCATCTCTATTTGGCAAAGCCAAGGAATATTCTTATTTTTGAGTGTGTGCCTAAGGGTTGGGTTTTTTTGTTTTTTTTTTCCAAAACTGAATTCACTAGGACATAATCATGTACTGAAAGTTACATCTAAGCACTTTTAGAGCCTGCCATGTGCTCAAGTGCTTTAGTAAATCAAGGCTTCTGCAATTTAATTGCACTAAGTGGATGATAACAAAAGACAACAATAGGAATAAATCATCTAACTGTGCTAAAGATCATGTGATTGACTCCAGACTTCAGCCATCCCCAGCCTTCAGAAGGGTCAGATGCTATATCCTTGTTCACACAGAGCGATGCCTGCCTCCATAAATAGTGTCATCAAAGTGAAAGGGGTTGCCTCTGAAGTAACCTACTGAGTATGAACATGTGTGCTGGAGCCTGGCCCATGCTGTAAAGTACAAAAGAGAGGTGAGTGAAGGAGAATTAGATTTTAAACAGATACTTGCCACTGTTGAACGGACAAAGGAGATTTATTTGTTAGCACTTAATTTAGGCCATGTTGAAATGCCACATTTGTGTGTGTACAGATAAAAATTAGCAAGAACACTATACTGTAGAGGGAAGACCTTACTTCAGAAGCAGTTTAGTAACATCACACCTGTTGTAGCTCATGATAATTACAGTGAAACATAGGAATCACAGCACTACTGAGATGCAGCACAAAGTAACAAAAGCAAACATGCAGCAGATTAAGGAAACAGAAGCAGAGCTAGTAAAATTGTAAACCTGCTTAAGGAACACACTGTTGCTGTTATGAGGAGGAGCCAGTTCTGCATCCAGTTTTGTGCAGAGTATTGAAAGGGTGATAGCATGGAGGGAAATACTTCAGTAGCAGTTTAACTGCTTGTCCTGCCTCTTATGCACAGCCACTAACACAATCTGTAAATGAGAGAGAAATGTGTAGTAAAACTAGCAGATGGTCTTCCAAATGCCTCTCTTGTCTTCAGCTTTCTGAACTATCACAGAGCAGTGAGCATAACCCTAAACTCCTATGGTCTCTGCAGCTCTGTCGTGCAGGAGGACCACAGGGCCTGATCCCCCAAGGGACTAAAGCACCCAGCTGCTGTAGTGGTGTTCACAATTCTCATTCATGCCATTCAGAGTGCGGAAGGGCAGAGTAAGGATAAAGTGTGAACAACCTCTCTAGCAGGAACAGCTGTGCTACACTGTACAGCCCAATACTTTCATATAGTGAAATCTGTGGTAGTTTACCTTAAACTGTGGCATTTCAGGAGTAGGAGTCCTTGGTTGGCCCTGTACCTTTCATCAGTGGAGCAAGGCAAAAAGCTGGAGGAAGTAATTGCTTCAGCCATTGCCCCTGCTGAATGTGTCTCAATCCCAGACAATCATTTTACAAGATCTGTAACTCAGTCTTTGGGAGGAGGGAGTTACCAAAGGCCTGGAACAGCCAGCGCACTGAATGGGAAAAGGATGAAGCGGAAAGCATTTGAAGACACTTCTCTTCCTTGGAATAGAGACACCTATTTGCAATCTTGAATTTCATGCTGTGTGAGACTATCAGTATGCACACATTTAAACTAATGATTGCTTCTGGTTTTGGTTTTGGTTTTTTTTTTCCTCCTGTGGATCTGAGCTGCAGTCCTTTAATACTTACTCTAGCAAATACCTTCTTCATATAAGCAGCAACTGTAGACTCTGGCCCACAGTTTTAGTGCGTTAGCCATTACAGTCACCTGGTTTAAATACAAGTATAGAAATTTGGAGTGAATTAAACAAATGGTAGCTAAGAAAGCCTCTACATGAACAAAGAACTGCAGAAACGTATTGTGGACACCTGGAAAAGCCTGTCTCCTATTTGCAAGAAATATATAAACAATGTTCCAGGGAGACAAGTCTGTAATAAAAACTAATGGTGAACAAACAGAACACTGAAGTGAGTGGTTCAAGAGGAATCCTTTTATACTTTTTTCTTTGAGGCATAAGCTTCCCAAACATTTTGATTTATTAAAACAATTCCTCTATATATTTTCATTGCTGATTAAATCACATGAAATAGGCCTTTCAGTCTTAGGAGAAGTACATTGCAAATTGTACAGATAAATTGAAACCCAGTGTCCTGGGTTCAGCTGCAGCAGTCATTTTTCTACTTCTTAGTAGCTGGTGCAGTGCTGTGGTTTTGACTTTCAGTCTGGGAACAATGCTGATAACACCGATGTTTTTAGTTGTTGCTAAGTAATGTTTACTCTGACCAAGGACTTTCTCAGTCTTATGCTATGCCAGGGAGGAGGGGAAGCCAGGAGGAAGCAGAGACAGGACACCTGACCCAAACTAGCAAAAGGGGTATTCCATACCACAGCACGTCATGCCCAGTATAGAAACCAGGGAGAGTTACCCGGAAGGCCCAGATCGCTGCTCGGGTCAGGCTGGGTATCGGTCAGCGGGTGGTGAGCAATTGTATCCTTTCCCCTCATTATTTCCCGTATCATTATTATTATTGGTGGTAGCAGTAGTGGTTTGTATTATACCTTAGTTACTGGACTGCTCTTATCTCAAGCCATGGGAGTTACATTCCTCCGATTCTCCTCCCCATCCCTCTGGGAGTTGGGGGAGGGAAAAGAGGAGGAGTGAGCGAGCGGCTGCGTGGTTCTGAGTTACTGGCTGGGTTTAAACCACAACACCAAGTTCTGTGCACAATTAAGCAAGTGGCAAAATTTTCATTGATATAGAGGAAAAGAAAAGAAAAACAGCAGGTCAAATTTGTTTGTACTGTTTACAACTATTTAATAAAAAATACATTATCCAGTTAAAGTATCTAGGCCTTATCTTGAGTATAAGGTTAGGTGGCTAAGCTTACTCATACAACTAGTTCCACTGATAATATGAGAGCAAGATTATTCCTGCAAGTAATAACTTTCCCAGTGTATTCACTATCCTACACACCCCATCACACACTTGAGAGGTGAAAGAGACCATGTATCTACATTTGACTGAGGATTCTGGCAGTTCCAAATAAGTCAATTTGGGAGAAACACTAAAGAAAAATAGGCCTGTAGGTGTGGAAATATAGTTTGTGGATTCTTCATTGACTCTGACCTGATGTCCCAGAGATAGATCAAAAAGAGAATTTCTATGAAAAGCTATGAAAATACTTCATTGTAACTGTCAAAAAATATGGCGAGAGCTTTGTTTCCACCTGAAGCACAAATTTCCCTTGAGGCCACTTAATATGCCAGGAAAGACTGTCTTTAAAGGTCTAAGACATCACACATAATGATACCACATTGCTTATACAATCATTTTAAATCTGGTTGTGCACAAAGCCATAAATAGTAATAATGATTTAAAGCTTAAGTGTGCAGATACAATTAATGGTTAATTTATTCTAAATTTCATTTACCACATCATTAAGTAAAACATTTGTCAATATGGCAGTTATTTGAAATAATCTTTCAAACAAATTGCATTCAATTTGTGCTTCTAATCAGCCAGTTTCATAATGCAATGTGAAGAGGTAACTGGAACTACATCTTATACATACTGTGCCATCAGAACAGAGATTAGTTACTATTAGGTAACTAATCCATGTTGTCTGGATACATTACCACTATTGCTATTATTTAAAATGCTAAAGAACAAGGTAATATATATAGAAAAGCTTCCTTAGTTTTCTCTGGGGACAAATTATTATAATATTTGCTCATGCTCAAAAAGTCAAAGGATTTGCACTTTGCATTATCCATTTGTTTAAAGGGAGGTTGTTTGTGATCTAAATATAAACTTAACTTCAGCAGTTGCATTCTCTATTAATTGACTCATACTTGAGTACCTCTCTGTGATAAACATGCACAGCTAATAATCAATGATATCACAACCGTGTGTACAGAACAAATAAGAAAGGAAACAAATATTCTGTGTCTGTACTCACATATGCCAAGTGGAATACAAAGAAGAGCAAATATGTACAGCAGGAGTTCTTAAAGGTCGTTTATATTAATTTTTGACACACTGCTGTTACACAAAAAATAACCTTTCCTTGTGTTGCTAAAATGCCCTTGCCACCATAGCTATTTAGTTCAGCATATATACTTATTAAAAACATTTGTTCTCAAGCCTAGAATTCACTTTCTCAAAGCCTGGGATTTATGGAAGATGGAAATGATCCCCCCCCTTTTTTTTTTTTTCTTCTTAACTGGGGGTGAAGGGGCTTCCTTCTACATAAACTCTTTCTCATTCTATTTTTATCATTGATATCACCCAGGGAAGCTGGGTTGCTACAATGTAAGAGATTCTCATTCTTCCTGCTCAGTCTGCACTGAAACTGACCCTCCAGACCAGTTCAGCACTTATATCACTCAATGCCTGCTCCTTTGCAAAACACAAAAGCACTCAGGTTCCTCTCAATAGTGAGAAAAAGCTCCTCAGCCCACAAGCAAACAAAACCAAAAAAACTTCTGGGGCTTTCCCTGAGTGGAGAAGTACTGTGTGAGTGGAGCAGGGACTCAGCAGGTTAAAACCCTGTCCCATATCTTCCAAAGCGTATAATCCCTTTTGCTATTTTCAGCAGAAGGGACCACCATTTCCTGTTTTCAAAGGAATCTTTGGCAGGAGGCATCCCACCTCTCAAGCTCCATCCTACAATCCCAAACACCAGTTTGCACCTCTTTTGCTTTCTCCTCAGCTTCCATAGCCAAAGGTTGATGTGCGAAGGTTTGCCTTTCTCTTTCATGAGTGTCTTTGTCCTCCCCAAGTTTACACTGGGATGCAGTGGGCAAACCCAGGCCTCTGTCAGGAGCTACATCTGCTCTAGGTGCTGAGTAGAAGAAGAATGGGGGGAACTCGCAGCACACACATACGTCTCAGCTGTTCCTGGCTTACTGGAATAATCTAATGTCACCCTTGAGGAACTGCAGTAGCTATAAGAATTATACCAGAATAAAGTATATTAAACACTTGCAAATCTCAAGCACTACAGGGCCTTTACTCAGCACTTCTGGAGTGGAGCCTATCTCATACCAGAGGAAAACAGCAAGACCTCCACAACCTCTCATTTTCCGCTGTATTTTTGCCACTTACCTTCCTCGTTTGAGTGCTAAAATGTTGACTCTGAATAGCTACTAAGATAATTAAGCCAACTCTGGGTAGGAGGGGTTCAGCATCCCCCACCTGACTCTCCCACCATGAACCCTTCCCCAGCAGTTCCCCCCTACTCCAGATAGTCCACCTCTGAAATTGGTAACTTCTCACTTTTTCAAAAGTCAGCCCTTTCTCTGCTTACAGCCCCCAGCACAATGCAGGGCCTGTTCTTCTCATTCATTTTTACGAATGGCAGGCTAGAAAAATAATAACAGGAGTAAGAAGAATATAGTTGACACTAGGCCCATCCCCTAGACCCAGGGCAGTGACTTCAGCAGCAGCAGAAGCAAGCAGGACTCTTTCTTCTTCTGCAGCACTCTGATGAAGAGCTAGGCAGTCTTGAGGAGACCCCGAGGACCTGAGTGTCCCAAAACTCAACTTCAATGTGGTGATGGTGCCTGCATCACAGCCGCTGGCAGCACATGACAGCTGCTACAGCCAGTGATGGAACTCCCAGCATTTAGTATCCTCATTTTAGCCAACCTGGCTCCCTCCCTGCCCTCCTCCTCACTCGAGGCAATTACTCAAAGAGCACAGAGGGAGCCTTACACCAGGGTGTAATGCAAGCACGCAGCAGTGTAGCCACATTGCACAGGGGAAATCTTGAAAGAACAACTACAGTCCTCCCATGTGTCAGCCTGTCTGAAACCAGATTTAAATTAACCTCCTTCGTACAGCCCATACATATACAAAATATAAAGATGCTGCCTCCAGCGAAAACCCCCCTGAGGCGGAGGAATCTCGCCGCTTTG
>NW_009940880.1:504-887 GCF_000696875.1 Nestor notabilis | reverse complement strand
GGCAGCCGGGCTAGGGGCTGTGGACGTGCTCATCCCTTCGCAGGGATACTGGGGCCCAGCTCAACCACCACGTTCCCTCGCGGGTTTCTCCCGTCTGCGCACGTGGAAAGAAACACAAATCCTGTAAATCTGTGGATGTGTTTTTGGAGCAGTTTTCTGGCTCCTGCTTCCAGCCAGGTTTGTTCTGAAGCCATGTTGCTGTTGGGCAGGTTGCGCTGGGGCACGGGGCAGCTCTTTGGGAGCAGGGCTGGGCCACGTGTGGTGCCAGTTCCCTGCACAGTGCAACGCGGCTGGAGCAGGAGCTGCTCCCCAGGCAGGCCGGGGCTGCCTCACCCCTGGGCGCTGGGACCCCATTGTTCCCACGGGCAGGGGAGTACTGATGG
>NW_009940880.1:0-472 GCF_000696875.1 Nestor notabilis | reverse complement strand
CAGCCCTCCCACACGTTGCTCTGTGCCCTTGTCCCTAAAGCCACCAGTGAGCTGAGAAAGGCAGAGCCGAGAGTTTTATTGCTTCAGGTCAAGGGGGTAGAGTCCAGGATGTGTGGCTGGGCAGGGACAATGCCAGGAATGTCCTGGAAAGGGGGAGTGACAAGGAATGATGCCCGGGATGTCTGGCTTGGTAAAGATGAGGCTGGGGACTTAGGCTCAGCAGGACCCAAGCAGGGGGGGCTGATGGCTGGAACAAAGCAAAGCATGTTTGGCTCAGCTGGACCCAAGCCAGGGGTACCCAGGAAGGGTGGCTGCACGCCAGGTGGCAGGCCTGGCAGTACATCTTGCTGCCGTGCTCACGGACGGTGCCCTTGTGCAGCAGGCGCAGGCAGTAGGTGCAGATGAAGTGCTCGGGGTGGTACTTGCGCCCCGCAGCTGTGATGCAGCGGCCGGTGACGGGGCGGCCGCAGCC
>NW_009940879.1:0-247 GCF_000696875.1 Nestor notabilis | reverse complement strand
AGGATGGGATATGAGATATGAGATGTGGGATACGGGATATGGGATATGAGATATGAGATGTGAGATATGGGATGTGGGATATGAGATGTGGGATATGGGATGTGGGATATGGGGGGGGTCCTACTGGTGCCCCCATGTCTCTTCCCCAGGTGCTGTGGACGGGGCTGCCCGGCCCCAACTTCCTGCTGCTGGTGGTTTGTGCCCTCCTGGAGCTGAGCGGGGACAGCTCCGGGCTCAGCACCAGGGA
>NW_009940878.1:0-4775 GCF_000696875.1 Nestor notabilis | reverse complement strand
CCATCCCCGCGGCCCCCGACGGGGCTGGGGTGAGCTGGGCTGTGCCCGGTGCCAAACCGCGTGGGGGGGCCCCGCGGGCCGTGATTAAGTCCTTAATGAATGCGCCTGGTGTGCGTGGCGACCTCCCCGCGCTGCGGATGCACAGGGAGGCTCAGCCGCGAACGGCTCCTCCTGGTCCTGCCTTAGCCAGGTGGGACCACGCACCAGACGTGCTGCGATGCCGATCCCCTCCCTTGAGGGACAGGCACAACCCGAGGTGTCTGAGACCCTCCAAAGATGGACTTGAGAGCTGCAAGGACCAGCTCGGGCGTGGGTAGGCTAGAAACGCTCTTCAGCTTTTGTGCAGCAGCGCTGTGGGTGACCCTGTTTGAGTGGGGTGTCTGGGCAAGGTGACCACTGTGGACCCTTCCAGCCTTGCCCATTCTGTGATTCTGGGGAAGGGCTGGGTGCCCCCTCTGTGCCCATTCTGCCAGGCAGGGTGGGACAGTCCCCTCCTCTGGTTAGCATCCCCAAGGAAAGGAGGGGGAAAGACTGCGGACCCCATGGAGGGAGGGAAGTTTGTAGGTCTTTCCTCTAAAAAACCTGACAGAAATTTGCCTTAATGTGCAGGGTGATGGTGCAGCCTCACCTTCCCTGCATCCCGCAGCATTCACCTCCTTCTTCCTTTCTGCCCTCAGAGCCCACATCTCCCTCTCGCTTGGGGCTGCAGTTCCACTTCAGCCGCACACAAGACCAGGACGTTCACATCCTGCAAGCTCAGCTCTGGCTCTACCTTCGAGTCCCACGAGACCCGGTAGCCAGCCTCACCCTGCAAATCTTCCTGGCTGGTGGGGAAGGTGGTTTGGGGGGGGGCAATCGCACGCTGCTGAGTGAGAAGCAACTGAGTGCGCGGGGCAGCGGCTGGCACGCCTTCACCCTCATGCCTGCCCTGCAGAGTTTCTTTGGGGGAGAGCAGAGGACCCTGCGGCTAGAACTGGAAAGCCACGGGGATGGGGGTGATATGGCAATAGTCAATGCCAGCTGGTCCCACCAGCCCTTCTTGGTGGCCAAGGCAAAGGTGAGAGAACCAGGTCACCATGTGGCCAAGCGCAGCCTCCGCTGCAGCCAAAACTCCAACCTTTGCTGCCGCAAGGACTACTACGTGGATTTCCGAGACATTGGTTGGAATGACTGGATCATTAAGCCTGAGGGCTACCAGATAAACTACTGCGTGGGCCAGTGCCCTCTACACGTGGCTGGCAGCCCTGGGATGGCCTCTTCTTTCCACACAGCTGTCTTCAACCTCGTCAAAGCCAACAATGTGCAGGCATCGGGGCACTCCTGCTGCGTGCCCACACGACGCCGGCCGCTCTCTGTCCTCTACTTCGATCGCAATAGCAACATCGTCAAGACTGACATCCCTGACATGATCGTTGATGCCTGTGGCTGTAGCTAGGGTTGAGGGAGCTGTGCTGGGTACCCCCTTCTCCAGGACTGTCTCTTCGGTGGTGGGGGAAGATGGAGAGCTCCCTTGAGCTCAGGCTGTGGAGCAATGGACTCCTTTGGAAAAGTTGGGTGGGAGGGAGAAGGTCTCATGAGAGGGAGCAGGGAGTCTCCAGAGAGAACCTGGAGCAGGGGTCTCTGGAGTCACACAGGACAGAGCCAAAGGCACATCAGGCTGCTGAGCCTGAGCTGGGGGTGGTTGGTGGCTCTGGGCATCCCTGCTTCTGGCAGCACCCCTCGGGTCCCAAGCGGACCCCACATTTCTGGTGGTCATGTTCCCCTTGGTCTGCGGGGTGAGGGGCCCCATCTTTGCTCGCATTCAGAGTAGCTGGTGGCACTTTGTCACACTGGGTGACACTTTGACTCTCAGCCTCCTTGAGAGTAGAGTGGAATGTGGGAATGGGTCTCTTCCCTCCAACTGGGAAACTGGAGGATGAGAGGCAGCCCCGCTCTTCTCCCCTACTGCAACAAACCTTCCTGCATCACATTTGGGCCTGGTGCTGGGGATGGGTGGAATCAGGCACAAACAACAGCCCTGGAAGAAGAGAATGGAGGGTATGACTTTGTCAAGAACCCCCAAACCGCAGTGACTGGACATGGTGGAGGATGACCTTGCTTCCTGACCAGGTCCTGTGTGTTTCCCTTTTCATTTCCCTGGCGTTTGTGCTTTTCTTCCCTGCTGCCCCCCTGCCAGTCAGGTGTCTTCCAGCCTAGTGCCTCACGAGGAGGTCTGACTCAGGATTTGCCTTTAAGACCATACTAAAGGTCCAGATTTTTACTTGTACCTCTAGTTCTGCAGCTGTTACAGTTTCTATGGTAGAGTTTCCTGCAGCTGTTGGGACTCCCTGGTGCTCCATCCTGTCTACCCACCTCTCCGCTGAAGATCCCACTCTGCCCTTGCCTTCCTGATGCTAATGTATGAATGCACCCACATGGTCTGTGCTTCTAATTTATTTTAATACTTCGGTGCAGCTTCTCAAATAAATGGATGGAAATGCAACATCCAGGCTCCGACTGCTTTTTCCTGGCACCACTTGTGTGAATGGGGTGGGGGAAGTGGTCCTGCTTGGCCAGAAGGTCCTGGCTCTGGCACTGGGTGAAGCATCTCCCTGTGGGTGGGGGTCTTGGGGATAGGGCAGGGGCTGGGAGCTGGGTACCACCTCACTAAGGGCTGGAGAGGGGTGGCCTGTAACATGAGCATCAAAGAAGTGTTTCCCAGCAGGGCAGATACTGCCCAACCTGAAGATGCTGTTCTCCACCAGCATCAGTCCTCAACCAAGCTCACAATTATTGACCACCTTGAGTGACCTCAAATGACAAGCCACAGCCCACCCCCAAATCCTGTGTCCCCCCTGTAAATACCAGAGACTGCGCCCTAACCATACCTCATTGACCTCCCCATCCCCTCTCGTGCGCTTCCCTAAACCCACCCAATGACACCAGTCTTAGTAGCAGCCAGTGATAAGAGTCTGGCAACGCCCAAGCTGGTGGGTGATGGGGAGTCATTTGGACTGGGATGCTTCTGGAGTGGGAGGCAATGCCCCCTGCTCATCCCTCTGAGATCCCGCATGGCTGGCCTGGGTCCTTGTTGCGCAAGGGCCCGCTCAAAGCTCAGTTTGGGGCTGTTTCATCTGGGGACAAACCCACTTGCTTTCCCAGCTTGGCCCTGTGCTGTGCCCTGCAAGCGGACAAAGGGCAGCTTTCATCAGCCAGCCGCAGCGGGCACCCCCCCAGGCTGTGGGGGCAGCATGGATATCACCCACACTCCCCCAGATACCTCCACCTATGGGGAACAGGCACTGGCAGGATGCCTCAGCCTTCCGGCTATTCCCACAGCACCGGCACGTGTGTTGTTGGCACCTTGTTGGTGTCTGTGTCCCGCTATAGATGCACTGAGAGTTGCAGGTGTGGATTTTTGGTGAGTACATGGGGACATGCGTAGTGTCTTTACAGTCCCTGCTTCCTCCCCGTAGCATCACGCAGGTGTAACTGTGGGGCAGGGCAGGCAGGGAGGCATCCCATGAAGACACCAGGTACCCTGTTTTCCTTTGCCAGCAACACAGCATCTTCCCTGTCACAGTGAATTTATGTTCCTCTGTGTGTGTGTGTGCTGGGGGGAGGTTGTTCACACGTGTGTGGGTGATGTGCTGACTCACTGACACGCTGACACGCTGACCCACCAGCCCAGAGCTGAGATGCTGAGCTGGTTGTGGTGCTACCATTAAGTCTTTAATCTGGGTGATCATCTGGCCTTGCTCTGAGCCGCTTTAACTTTCCTAAACAGGAGGCCTAGATTAACGGTGGGGTGGGGGACGTGGCAGGGTTGGGGGTCTGGAGGTGGAGAGTCGCTGGTGGGGAGCTACCCAAATGCTGTTTGCACCCCCAGGAGCTCAAAGCTGGTGGCATAACAGACCTGGGCCTGCCTGGCCATGCAGGTGGAAGAGGTGGATGGTCTTGGGGCAAGCCCCCAGACCCCGGGAGGGTGGCAGGGCTGGCCCCACACCATACCTGGTGTCCAGCGGGCCTTTCCTGGCAGCTTAGCCGGGGTCACATTCAGCTCAAGAGTAAATCTGCTGAGCTGCTTATGCCTATTACAAAACGGGGATGCAGGCAATGCCTTTCACCTGCACCCAGCACCTTGGCCCTCTCCTGGGGCTGATGGATGGGACTCCAAGGGAAACTGAGGACAGAGCAGTGTTTTGCAGGCCGTGTCTGGGAGCCGAGGTGTCTCCTGAAACTTCCCTCATACTGCAATCCCCGCGTTGTCCCTCTGCTCTGGAGGTCCCACGCAGCCAGTGGAGACAGCGTTTCCCAGAGGTGTGCCATGGATCGTGCCATGAAGCTACTCCTGTGGTGCACCAGCCGCCTGCAGTGCGTGACGACACGCAGGGTTATGGGGAGGACAGGCTAATGCAAGGCAGAGTGCCCACAGCAGGGGTAATCCTGCTAAGAGGCTCTGAGGACAGGCTGGGTGCGTGGCACAGCTCCCCTCACCTTCGAGGGTCACACGACACAGGCAGTGTCATCCCAGAAGGCAGGATGAAGCTGGTAGGAGCAGGGTGAGAACACCCATGTCCCCACAAAAAGTGCATCTGGGATCACCCAGGGAGCTGAGCATGCACAAGGTGGGGCATGTGCTCCCTCCTAGCAGGCCCTGTGTCCGCGGGAGCCCTTGGGAACAGCGTTTGTCCAAGCCCTGCTCCCGGTTCAGACCCGCTCTAGCCCGCGGATCCCGTGGGGTCCCGGGGGTCCCATCTCGGCCCGAGTTATGTGCTGTCAAGGGGGGGTCGCAG
>NW_009940877.1:90997-93154 GCF_000696875.1 Nestor notabilis | reverse complement strand
GGGAAAAATGTTGCTTAGTACTTGCATGTTCTCTGGCCACCCAGGTGCAGGTGTGATTCTTTTGAGGGCTGATACTCTGTGGGCTTCAGTTTCTGATGAAGAATAATTCTGCTTTTTCCCTAATCCCAGACCAGCATGGAAACATGGTAGAAATCATGCTTTGGGCAGATGCTGCTACTCCACCAATTTGAGCCATAATTTTCAGGCAGGACATTGGAGAGGAACAAGATCCATTTCCCCTTTTTTCCCATACCCTCCTTCCCCAGCAATATTGGGCTGTGACTGCTTTGGCAAAGCTGCATATACAAAATGTACGGTGTTGTGTTATATACATGGTGTCTCTATTTGGAGAGTCAGTCCTAACTCAGAACATGGTTTTTAGTCCTTTTCCCTCCTGCAAGTTCTTTTCTGCCTGGAATGTTGCAACTGTAAATAATATTTCCTACAGATAGTTTGGGAATTTTCGAGCTAAAAAAGTCTTCCACTGCCAGCAGTTCCCAAGGATGTCAGGCAAGCATTATTGCAGGTGCTGGCAGTGGAATAACACAAACAGTAAAAAGAAATGCAAAGAAAACCTTGAATTTTTGCTTTGTCCTGCAGTACCTAGTTGGTTAAACACCTTTCCTTGCTGGCTGATTTCAATCTCTAAAATCATGTTTTCCATAACAGAGGGCCAAATGGTTCCTGGGTAGTTTGAACACCTGTGAACCTGGCATGCTGAGTCTTTAAATAATGCAGACATTGCAGCTTGCTCTGCACCTCTCTGGTTCATATCCTTTCCTAGCTGGCAACTCCTCCGATAGTGACAGTATTTTGCAGCTGGAAAATAGGTCACCTTCAAAGCTATATATTTATATACACGTGTGTGTGTGTGTGTGGATATGCCCTGAAGTTCAACAAGAAAGTGGAATAGTTACATTCAAGGGAGAATTTAAGGGAGAATGGTGGCATTTAGTTGGACATGCACGGTTGCAAATATGGCAGGTGGCTTCAGATGCAACCCAGATACACTGCTTTGTTGGATTAGAGCTGTTTAAGAAAGAGTTCAGGGTGCGGTTTCTGTTTTGTTGAGGTTTGGGAGTTTCACCAAGTGTCTGTTCATGGTTGCATGTGTGCGTGCATGTACTCAAACAGAAAATATGTCCTTGAGACAAACTGCAGGAATCCTGCCTCTGACCAATTATTTTATTTAGAGGCTTCTGTATACAGTGGCAAACCAGCAAGTTTATTCATACTGAGTACATTTCTCATCCATAATTGATGTTTAAATCTGCTCTGGTCTTTCCATGTGGTCATGCGTATGAAGCAGCTTTGAGTTTGGTGTGAATGCTTTGCTTGCAATCAATTATGCATGTGGTAGACGCAAAGGCATTGTTTAGGGGACAGGGGGAAGGTTCTCGTTCAGCTGCTAAGTTTTCAGGGGCAAACACTTCATATCAGAGGACTCAGCCATAGAGTTCCCATCTCCTCATGACTTACCTGATGGCATTTCACCCTCTACCTGCTCAGAAGCTTTTGCTAATTCAGTGGCCATAAAGTCCAGGAAAAGCCTGGGCTTAGAGTTTCAAAGTTAAGAGGTAGGTATTCATGATGAGAATACAAACTTCTCTTTACAAATGTATTGTTTATTATTTACTGTTTCAGAGTAACAGTGCCATTTCAAAAGGAAAAGCATTTATATAATGATTTGCTGCCAAATCTATCTATAGATATGTAAACCAAAACATTGCCTCAGCTTTGCTTTTGGAATATATATAAGGGTATATGGTGCATCTACACATAAACAGTGTAATGAAATGAATTTTTTTCTAGAAATCATCAAGAGTTTCACATTTAACTTCAAAATAGCAAGAAGACCCTAGCTCCATATAGAATGGACAGAAGCAGCACTTGTTCAGGCTTACATTTTAGCATGGCTACTAAAACAACTTGCAATTAGTTAAGGGTGTATGAACGCAAAGGATGGGACCTCCTGCTTGAGCAAATCCATCCACAGCTGAGCAGTCCAGCTCCTGAGACTCGTGCTTACCTACACCTCAGAGGTCCTGCTCAAAATCTTTCCTCTGCATGACTGATGTATTTGTTGGGTATGTCTTTAATCCAGGTCTGATTTTTTGTTTGTGCATCCCTCCCTACCTTCATCTCTACAGGGAATAG
>NW_009940877.1:86322-90966 GCF_000696875.1 Nestor notabilis | reverse complement strand
GGAAAGAGAATCACACCAGGCAGAAGCATTCTCTGTTTCCTGAATCCCATGGTGTTGTTTTTGAGCTCCTGTTCTTCTCTCTATTGGCAGGGAGCTCTTATTCTGCATCTTAGTCCTCATGGACCAAGAGGTCAAGCAACATGCTGAGCTCCACAAGACCACTGACATTAAGCTGCTTTTGGCCACTTTATTTTCCTGGTATTAGAGGATTGAACAGAACTGTGGCTGCTTCACGTAACCGTAGCTGAAAGGACATCTATATAGCAATAAAAACTTAACTGCCCCAGCCATTAAATCAAGGAGTATCAGATCTTTTGATGGAAATATGAGTGTCTCTAAACTGGAGGTAATCGAGGACTGAATTTGACACACATGGTACTGACATCTCATAAAATGTCATGAATGCTTGACCTGAGAATTTTGAGACACAGCTGGTTCTCCAGGGTGGAATTTATGTGGTGGTGGGAGGTTGGGGAGGTGATGGTTAATGTGTCTTACAAACTTAATGAACCATTTATAATGCTCGGGGAAAGAAAAAAAAGGCAGTTAGATGAGTTGGGGTAGAATATTACAGCATTTCTTACTGTCTGAGCCATGCCATGTAAAATCTACTTTGAGTCTTTATGGTGCAGTTAATTAGTGCAAATATCCTTTTAAAATAAGGGTGGAGGGTTTTTTCTGCATTTGAAATAACCTATTAATACTTAACAGAACTATGAATGCAACAGATTTCAAATGGCATATAAATCACTAGGCTGATATTTTTATTTTTTTTCCCTTCTAACAGATCTAGATGCCAAATTCCAATTCCAGTTATTGGTAACTTTTGTATCCAAATCACTTTAACAGCTTTGAACATCTCAACTGTAATACGGCAGATTAATATGACCATGAATTAACCGCAAGGAACATGGGGTAAGAAGAGCACAGCAAACAAAATCCATCTGTCTTTATAGGATCCTCACCCTGCCAGATCACCCAAAAAGATGGGGTTTAGCAGAGGATGCAGCTTTCTAAATGGGTATGAGCTTTGACTGCTTTTGAGAGAATCTTTGGGAGCTGCTCAGTGGATTGGATGGACACTGAGGGATTTTGCAGGGGGAAAAAAAGGGGGCTTGGTCATTTATCTTTTTTTTTTTTTTTTTTCCCCAGCAAAACTAGAAGGAATCCAACTTTCCACTGAGCTTGGAACAAGGGCTGAGGCAGGTTCCACTGGCAGGAGAATTAGATGAGCTCAATAGCAACATGGGGTGATTCCACTTCATCCACCCCATTGCACCTCCCCATCTTTGAAGAGCTGTATGTGTTTATGGTTCACAAGACCAGATGTCTCATTCTTTCCCTGAAATACACGTGTATTTCGGCATGGTATCAGTTCCATTTTCAGACCATCCATGTTTACTATCTTATTCTTGTACTTCACAAGCAGCAGCTCATGGCATGGTAAATGCTACACTTCTCGGCTAGATGGCAGATAGCAAATGTTTCCATTCAGAGCACCTCTGCCTTCTTGTAAAAAGAAGCCTATACATGACCATTTCTATACATCTCTATTTTTAACATCTAAAAAAAAAAAAGCAATCTCTTCTATTTTTAGGTACAGTTCAGTTCTGTAGGCTGGCTGGTTCTAATAAAAAAATTCCTCACCCTCTAAAGAAAACCCTGCATTGACATCACAAATCCAGGGGAACGTCCTGTACTACTAGCAGACCTACTAAGATGAAAACCTCAGCTTGTTAGCAAGCCTTTCAAACAAAAACACTGATCCAAGCTTGAGAGGAAAAACAGGCAAGAAGATCTGGGTCTTCAGTATTTTCAAAAGTAAACTAGATAAAGCAGCTAGAAACCTAGAGGTCTTTGAAACTCCATTCTTTTTTGAGTCTTAGTTACAAATCTGTAATCTAAGATGGTGTTAATAACTAAGCATGTACAGCAAGGAGAAACATCTTAAAAAAATTGTGAGCAACTCTGAAACTGGAAGTGAAGGCGCTATGAATACAGAGATGAAAAGATAGTTATTGATGCACATGCTATTCCCCAGGGTACAGAGCAAAGTACGTTATGTCTCCCTGTATCAAAACTGCACCTCAGGGACATGAACAGGAATGGAGGGCAATTGACAAGTAATTGGCCTGCAAAACTTGCACACCAGAAAGCAAGCAAAAGATCTGCTCTTCCTTTGTGTGAATGTGGCCACATCTTTCCTCTATAAATCAAGTGCCAAGGAAATGTACCCAGAATAGTTAGAAGGAAACTGCTTCAGCAACCCTGAACACCTGGTCATGCAGGGTGAGAGGCAGAAAGAAAAAGAACAAACTGCCTTGTGGTATGCTATGATGTGTGCATATTACAGTGATTGACAACACTGAAATACCTGAGAGAGGTACCTTTCAGAGTGGACCTGTCAGAGTATCACCTGGATACACTCTAACTTCTAAGTCATTTTCAGACAAATTAAAGTTTTCAGAAGATAAGAAACCCTATGAATAGCACCTTACAATGAACATGATGTGTCTGGTGTAATTATATCCAGTTTCATGCTGTATCTTTGCACCGTCAGCCAAATCAACATTTCACTTATGCTGCCCACCAGTTTCTTCCCCTTCTGGGAGTACAAATTAGAAGCATTTTATTCCTTTCAAATGAAAGAAATCAGTGGTAATTTTTCTTCCCCCTAGCCTTTACAGCATGAAGCATTATAGCAAGAAGCAGGAAAAATGAAGTGGTCTTTTTCTTTGTGTGGGTGAGAATCAAGGACACATATCAAAATGTCTCCTCTCTCCAAAGGCGCTCTGCCCATTCCTATTTACACATTTTAATGGTGACTCAAAGGAGCCCTTTGTTTCTGAAAAGCACAGATTATTCCAATTGTGTGTGGAGCTTGGGTTGTGTGTTACTGTCCACTGGGGGCTAAGAAAACACCAAATATGTTATCCAATACCATAACTAACAGAATGGCATGAAGAAGAATTCAAAACCTGTGAGCAAAAGCAGTTTTTTTCACCCTGACCCTTGGACAGCTCTGGCTTGTGTTTCAAGCATCTACATTTTTATCAGAAGGAAGCTACTTCTGTTACCTACCAACTTTCTCATTTTTAAGGTGTTACACACAGGGTTCACAAGCACTTGATTACAGGGTAGTCTACACTATAATTTATAACATTAATAAATCAGAGCCAAATAGTACAAAACACTCTTTTTAATACCTGCTTCATCAAGGATCTAAATGCTAAAAATTGTGCTGATATGAAGCTCTCCACCACTGTAACCTTTAATTTTACTTTGAAGTGGTCAGGATGTGTCCTGAAACTGGTGGGTTTGTATATTTATTCTCTGGAATGAAAAGTACCGTTTTGCATGCTTGCTCTGTCCATAATTCAGACTCACCTATGCAGTCTTTCACTGGCACAGCTGGGCACATGTGTGAAGGAAGCTGCTCAAGGCATTAACCTATTAACTTCTCCCCGGGCTGATGCTGAAAACATGCTTGTGGCCTTCTGGTTGAAACAGAAGTGGAAAGGGGAGACGCTCCCTTGTCCCATTTGCTTAGCCAAAGACAGAATCAGTGACCAAGGTTAGTCCCATGATAATTTCTGCTGAAGATGAAGAAGAGGAGAAGAAAATGCTAACAGGTATAATGACCTATTTGTATGCTGGCAGACTTTACGATTTACCTTGTTTTATACAAATCATACTAAACTGGATGTGAGGATGGGAGCTGAAATGGGAGGTGAGGGTGTGTGACTGAAAACATTTCTGTGTTGTGCTTCTGCTTTCTATTTGTAAGGATGTGCCTTTACAAAGGTCTGTAAGTGATGAAGTCTGCTTTCCTTGTGTCACACAGTGTGTACAGTCACACTTACATGCACCAAAATGAAATTTTTCAGGATTGTAGACAGAGCTAGTTAATGGTCTGATGCTTGCTTAGATGGGGACAGAACTGTTAAGAAAAAGGAATCATTCCCCAACATGTACCTTTATCTGATACCCATGAAAACGCCATCCATGGGTGAAATAGCAACCCAAAGCTTTAGAAATTACTTCTTCAAACAATATATTGGTTGAGATGTCTCGTTATGTGCTTTATTTCCAGCCTTCCCTGCTCATGGCTGTCTCCAGTGAGACTCCTGAGCCTGCTTCTCCATGAGTAAGTGGTGCAACTCCTTTACGGTTTGTCACCACCATTTAGTAACTGCTATGGCAGGAACAGGCATAGGTCCAAATTTTAACCATATACAACTGAAAGCATGGAGGCTGGATGTGGCATACCTTTTGGTCGATGGAAGGAGGCACATGCTTTTTCTGCTCTCTTGTACCTTCCCATTAAACAACGGTGCATGGTTAGGATCTGGTCTGGCTTGCTGCCAGTGCTCTGACAGACTGGAATGATAGAGGATGCTTGATAAGCCTTTGGAAATGCGTCTACCTGCAGGTAAGGGTTAGTGGGGGTGTTAACATTGATGCCGTATCTGACATCCGCAGTACAGGGAGTCCTAGTTCTTGGCACCTGTGTTTTCCCATCAAGTAACACTCATTTGTTATCATATATACACGCCACAGATTTACATAGCTTGTAGGGGTGAATCATGAATAATTGTGGCTTCTTACATGACAGTTCATATATTAACAAGTAACTTATTTGTG
>NW_009940877.1:33119-86303 GCF_000696875.1 Nestor notabilis | reverse complement strand
TGTGGACCTATGGTGTCAGAACCATATTTGTCATTATCTGGAGATAAAACATGAATTCAGTGGTTAAAAATGAAATGAGAAAATAATTGCTGGTTTGATTTGCCTGTACCATGGGAAACATTGCTTTGATTTATGTATATATCCCTAGATACCTAGTGAAAACATGATGGTAACCAGGAATCAACCATTCTTATTTAGAACATAGTGAAAAGCATTAAGAGGCAGGCTCATAACCATTTTCCCCATGTTCTGCAGTGCCTTTTTGGATGACAAGAGAAGATCATGAGCACAAAAAGAGGGTAGTCTCCATTAACTGGAGACTACTGCATGGCTTAGGCTTTAGGAAGGTCAGCAGGCGGTAGTGTTACATTGGGCTCCAGTGGTCACACATGATACTGTCCTTCAGAGTAGCAAAGGATGGGGACTTTGCCTGGGTGCATCAGTATCTGGAAACTTGTGTGTAAGCATCAGCTCATTACAGACTATGCTACCCCAGAATGTCCCAGAGCTATGGAAAATTATGCTCACAGCAAGTCCTACACCAGTCCCACCAGGCAGCAGGGGACTCATTTCACAGGTACTTCCAATGTTCATGTCTCCCGGGAGGCTGGAGCCCGTAGGATTCCTGTAAAAGGCCTACAAGCTGATGGAGCTTTTCTCTCCTGTGAGCCAAGCAGAGTGGAGCAGGCTGCCAGCACTACTCCCCGCCAGGTCTGACACCTTGTGCTCAAGCTCCCAGCTCGTGAGGTCTGGATGTGAGCACAGAGGGAGGAGTGGCACAGCCACAGCCATCCCCACCTCTGATGAAGTGTGCAGAAAAGACACAGTGTGCAGGACGTTTGGCCAGAGTACAGGGGGCATGTGTGGGAAAAATCACTGTGGAGAGACTTGGTTCCTGCAGAATGAGCAAGGGGAGACATCTCTGCACGTTACCATTCACTGGGTAGGGCAATTCTGGCCACATAACATCCTGGGGAGTGGGACCCTTGGGGTGTTGAAAGTAGGTTTGTTAATGGATCTCCTAGGGGTTGATGGATTTAATGGGTGAAGTAAGTCTGCTTTTATTTATTTTATTTTTTTGGCAGCTGCTGCAAGTGGAATTCTATGCATTTTTCTGGCTGTTACTGCTTGTCTGGGCTATTTAGATGTTGAGCTACACTTGTTTCCTTCATGCTGGACCTTTTCTTCAGAGCCACTGAGACACCTCTGCAATGGCATGTTCTGGTACACTTCCATTTATAAAATGCTCTGTGCAGTTTTAGAAATGAGCTCTGAAATGGTTATTAGGCTCTATGAGTGTGAGCAGTATTTGATCAGAAGTTCAGCAGCGGAGTACAGAGGCTATAGAGATAAGCTGTTGTTCTGCACAGTCTATTGACCTGTTAGCACTATAACAAACAATCTGCTACGGTTTGGAAGGGGTAACTATGAATATCTATACGTGTGAGTGCTGCAGACCTCATTTTCCCTCTCACTTTGGTATTCTCTTCTATTCTGCTGTGGCTTTTCTTGCTTTTGCCATTATGTATGTATTTAGCTATGTATCTGCTGCTGGGCTGACACCTGTATTACACAAATTAGGTCTAAGTGGGACACCTTGCTCAGCCTTTAGCACAATCAACTCCCAGGTCAATGAAACTTTTGGTAGACAAAAAGCATTCCTTAATTTTAGGGCTTAAGTGAATACCAGTGTTTGAGATTTTCACTGACACTGCATGATTTTTTTTCCTCTTAATTTCTGCAGAAATCTCTGCTACTGGCTGCAGCATTTTGTACTTTGAAAACAAAGCTGACTTCCTCCTGTTGATAATCTGTTAAGATCCCATTTTGATAAGAGGCAAAGCATTCCCTTTGGCTTCATACAACAATCCAAGGACCAAAATGTTCTCTGCAAAGCAAGAAAGGACATTGAAAGCTAAAACCTTCACTAATATAAACCAGTGCAACTCTATACGTGTAAAGCTTTGTTCTAGGCACAGACCTGGCCTAGAGCAATATTTGATTTTTGTTATAATCTCTCCCTACAATTCAGTTCCTTATGCCCTGTAATAGTCTTGCTGCTCTTTGCTGAACACCATCCAGTTTGTCACTATCTTTCTCATCATTAGTTACTCAGAATACAGACTGGGCTGGACTCTGAAGGTCTACCAGCCTTTATCAGTTGTGGGTTGGCCTCTTGGCCAGGTGAGGCCAGATCAGAGCTACACACAAACAGCCTGTTTTTTCTCTTCCTCCTGCCTTCGAGGTCTCTGCTGAAGAAAAACAGCTCTTGGTAGTCGCCTTTTCTGCTACCTCATGATATTGCAAATTCTTATCCAGGGTGAAACACAGATACCCATAAATCTCTTATTCCTAACAAGATTTCTCCCTGACCCCCTTTCTAAGATCGTGAGATGGTTTATAAATACACAAATCAGTAGATATTTTTTCTAGTCCTCTTGGTAAGTACCAGAATAGAGTGCATATTTATCTCAAGACTACTTAGTAGTATCAGCTAACATAGTCACAGTCTGTGGTATGTAACATCTCTTCTGCTGCTTCGATAAAAATTTGGAAGGCAGAATCACTTCTATAGAGAGTTATATTAATGGCTTTTTCTGATATTATGAATGCAGCAACACTCAAAATAAACCCCCTACTGAAAATCTGTATTTTCTCAGTCAGGACACTTAAGAAATTACTGTGAGATTATGACCTTGTAGTAATATAGTGGTCTTGAAGGCTATCTTTCCTCTGCTGTTATGCACCGCTGAATGCTACTGATTTTCATAGGTAATTATAAACCTTTGGCCTAAGTTAATTGATGTCCCTATTATGTCATGCTTAACTGCAGTTTAGGAGAGTTTTTGCCATTAACTTCTACAGCAGTTAGCCTTAAGGCATCAAGAAGCAGGAATAATGAAGAAAGGATCCCCAAACTAAATGACCATCAGTGTGACCACCACATCACCAGTGAAATTTGCAAAGGTCAGAATAAAATGTTCCCATCAGCCTACATATTTCTCACGCTGCGCATTTCATGAATACCACAAGCTAGAGTGATTTTCACAGATACCTCCTGGTTGTAATTAGCAGCAAACCAGTGACCACCTACAAGTGCCAGTCAAAATGCCACAGTTTGGGATTTAGTATCTAGAAATGCCAAAGAGCTGAGGTTTTAACACTTGGGAGTCTTGAAGCTGTCTAAAACACACTGATGCTCTCATTATGAAACTTCAGATCCTCAGTTTGCAGCTCCTTTGCAGGGCTCTGTGTGTTGAAACTCAAGGATAAGACCATAATTCCTACTGCTTCTGCTGTGAGGACTAAAGGAAAGGTGATATTTCTTTACCTGGAATGACAGATTTTGGGGTAGAGGGGTGAAAGAAGTGGGAGAATGGGGTCACTGATATGGCAGAAAGTTACCAGACTTGTGATTATTGAGAGAACCTATTTCTTTCAAACCCCTTTTTTTATGGCAGTAGTTGAACTATTGCTGCAAAGTTCAGTTAGATGCACCCATCTCTCATGACATCAGACAGGTACCCTCAGTTCCCAGTGCTCACTGTCCTGCCTTGCTGGGACAGCCAGTGTGGAACTCTGCTCCAGAGCCGCACTGACTGACCCTTTTGCTGAGTGCTTACTTTTGCTCTTTCCTGTTCTATTCACCCTTAATCCTAGTTAAAAGCTATTCAAAGGTTTGATCTTTGTAAGCATTTTACCTTAGGCATGATTCCATCTCAAAACTTAATCCCAATAATCTTGGAAACCAACCTGTCCAGCTGACCTAAAAACATCCCCTGTGTAACAAGATGACATGGACATTGCAGGTCAATATCCTTATGAGCACCTGATGCTTACTCAGGGAAGTCAGTGGAGATCCTGGCCCAAGGCTAGCCAGCAGAAATCCCACATGGTAACCCCAGAGATAGATAGTTAAAATTGCATTTTGAGATGTTGCATCAGGGTGCAGTCTATCATTAACATTATCTTTCAAAATTCCCAGCCTTACACATCATGATGTGTCATGTCTGGTGAAAAGTGATGCTTGAGTTGACTGATGCACTGTAACTGGGGTGAACTTATTACTCATGATGAGCCTATTAGTCATGTTGCATCTGCCTCAGTGTAGGGATGTTCCTGTGCAAGTACAAGAAGTTACTTCTGTGTATAAAGTACAGTTGGGAAAAATATTCCTTTGACAATAGGCATCTTCAGTTTTGAAGTAGCTTATGGCTGATATCCGATATTTCAACGAATGCCCTGTTTATTAAGATATTCCTAATACACTCACCAGAATAAATGTTACAGTCAAGCTGTAAATCTTTTGTCAGAGACAGTTAGTATGAAATACATATAAATCTAGTAACATGTGAAATTGTCATCCTTGTGGATTGAAATACCCCACTGCAAGATGAAATGTCAGCCACAAGGGTACAGGCTGTGATTTCAGGATACTTTTCCCCAAGAGAAAAATGGGACAAATTTCATGGATCAAGCATTTTTCCAGAGTGGCAAAAACGTGAAACAGCTGAAGGTTGAAATCCAGCCCTGGCTGGAAGACCAGATCCACTTCTTAAAATACATTTCTGTGAATCTGGGTCCATCATAAATGAGTTTATTTAATAAACTTTATCCTAGACCCATCCTAACTTGGACATTAGCAGGTTGCCAGAGGAATGTGTATTATGAGTCTATTGATCCATACTGAGCCCAAGATAAGACTGTTAACCAATATCAGTCAAAAGAAGAGTCTTTCTTACTTTTTCATTGGATTTGTCAGAATTTGATTTCCAATTGGCAATTTTTAACTGGCTGGAAGCTGAACTCTTATCACGTACCATGGATCATGCTTTTCAGCAGGGAAGGGAAGCAAAGAGAGAGGGAGGAGGTGTTGTCTGGATGTGGTGGGGATTTTTTTCAATTCTGGCAAAAACTCCGGAGCCTTGTCACTAAACAGCAAAGATTTATGCAGTTGTGTAGTGCAAGGGGCTGCTCAGCATTGGCATCTCGCAAGAGCTGATGCAGCAGTGAGAGGTACCAGGTTTGGATGACAGCACTCACATTGTACATTATCCATTCGTGTCAACTGCCCCCAAAAGAAGATATGTGCCACTTTCCCAGAGTCAAAACTCTGATGGGAGCTCAGCTTCTGTCTACCTGGTTCATAGCAGGCTATTAATATTAGTTTTACCAGGAAACCCTGTGTGGTTTAGTATCAGGCTCTGCTGCTGGCTAATGGCAGTTTTTGAGCTGGCTTTGGTATCTGTAAACCTTTGCAAAGAGGCAAAACTTCACTTGACTCTGTTGATTGCTTTAAAAATCTTTGCAGAAGACAAACTGTTTGCTCACTTAGGAAATCTGAAAATCAAACTAATGCAAAATCATCTACCAGCCACTCCATGCTGTTTTTCCTTTTAAGATTTATTCTCTTCAGGCATAGATCCATGCCTGAGTCATTTAGGGACTGATGTAAAGCCCATCCAGTGATTAGGAAGATTCCCATTATCTTCCCTGGCTTTTGATCATGTCCTCAAAATTTGATCTTGCTGCTGTTCAAGTCATTGGAAGAACTCTTGTTGATTTGAGTGATTCTGGATTAAGACTGTCTATTGTCCTGGGGAGGGCAGCACTGATATGATGCAACGTGACCTTTTCTTTTCAAAACTTGATCTTTAGCTCTGCCGACTTGGCAATTCCAAGTCAGTGAGACAAGATCACCCTCTGCCTCTTTTATGAGGCCATCTGGAAGGATGTTGCTCTCATAAGCACTACCTCTGTAACAGCTCCATCATTTTGAGCTGAAAATTCTCGTGCCAAATATAAATGTGGGGAAACATCCCCCTCCAGCTTGTGATAAGTGGTTGAACCTGGCACAGCCAACAGGAGGAATAATCTGCCAGAAAAGCTTTAGAGTGTCTAAAGAGGAGAGAACTTGGATCCTTCTGATCTTGGAATGACATTCTCCCGGGGAGATGGGATGTGTTTTTCTCCCTGAATTGCTTACTTATCTATTCCAGATCAGCGCCTGGATGTCAGTTTCTCCTTCTGCGTTAAGATGGTCTTCAAGCACCCAGCAGAGGCTCAGGATTTCTTCCATAACTCTACAGCCAATGACCCTCTCTAGCTCCCTCCTTTGTTTAAAAAAGAAAAATCATTCCGTCTTTTGATCTAGCCCTGATTAGGACAGGTGATGGAAGTTCTATTTCCCTAAACCTATCTTTACAAACTTTTTCCAGCTCACATAGCAGTTACACTGGTGGAGATACGTGCAGTTTAACAGCTTTATTTGTAGAGTGTTGACGACGCACTAGTTGAACTATTAGCAGGTATTTTTGCATTTCATTTTGTTTCTTATAGTAAAGTTTCCCACCTGGACTCCTGAGGCAGGATGTGTTAAGTCTGGCAGATTACTCAGACGCTATGCACTATTTCAGATAACAGCTCCTCCGTCTGACTTCACAGATCAGAAACTATGTACTTTTCTATGTCAGTTTTAAATCTGAAAACTTGGACTCATTTCTGAGCCCTGCCAATGAGATCACTAACCCTCAAACAAAGATGCTTTGTTGGGTGGCAATCAAGGTGCCATTTCTTATATTTTGTAGAGCTCCAGTTCTTGATTTGGGTCCCCATTCCGCCACCATAAATGCAATAACTTATGGTCCTAAGTATTTGCATTATCCTCATAGGGCTATAAGATGGCTGGCACTTAGACCAACCTGTCATGAGTTTTTCAGTATTTCTTGTAGTGACATATGTATATGTAACTGGGGTGAATTTAGCTTTCTCTTCTTAAGAAATCAGAAATTGGACTAGGTTTTTTAGGGCTTTTTTGGTAATTTGAGCAATTCTTTATCCTTTTGTAACACTAGATCTTGAGACTCTAATGGACGTTTTGGAATGAAGTGTTTTGTAAGAGGTGCAGGACTGGAACAGGCTAGAGATTGATGGCAAAAAGCATGGACTGTTTCACAAAAGATAGGGTTATGATTTGATTTGTATTCAAGCCAGGTTTTAAATTTGTGAAGAATTGAAACTGGCATTGGTGATTCTTCTGAATATGTAACAAGCATTGCATGCATGTATTCTCCCCATTAGGAAAGCAAATAGCCAATTTGGATGTTCAGATTCTGCACATCAGTGTGACACTCACAGAGGATCCTGAAATTGCCGTGTGACATTCTGAAGATGAAAAATGATCATACATAACAGGGTTGCTTCTCTACTTTGTAAAAATATAAATGCAGCACAAACAATATAAAATATCCCTCTTCCTTCCCCGCTTCCAAAAACAAAGCCAAAATTCACCAATTCAGGAAGTTTCACTTTTGACAGGATTATTGCATGAATGACAAACTGACAAGTTTTGTCCCTCTTTACTTGTTCCAGCCTCACATTTGCTTGCTAATTCATGCAAAATTTTTCTAAGTGCTCCATCTTGGAGGATGTTGGCTCTTCTGAGAAAAACAGTTGCTCAACCTACCTATTTCCTCCCTCAGACTCAATGATCCGGCAAAAGAGTGAAATGCTGCTTGCTTCAGTTCAGGCCAGGGGCTCTGGAAGACTGAAAGCACAACCTCCCCAGCTGGTGTGAATGCTGACTTCTCAATGGCATGCCAGCATCCTTCTCTTCTTCTGTCACCTCCTTTTATTTCATATGATTACACAATAAAAGGGGGCCAAGCAATTAAATGTGCTTAATTTAGGAGCTAATAACAAATTAGTTGCAGGGCAGCATTGGTCTGCAATGCTTCCCACTGCGGATGCTTCTCCCTGCAGCTTTTCAAAGGACTGTAAGCTAACATTACATTCCCTGCAGTGTCCTGAGGGTCCTGCATCCTCTCAGTGAGGTTGGCCCTACCTGTATGGCCCATCAGCACATTCCTGGGTCGACTTGAGGAGAACCACTTGAAAATGGCTGTAGATAGTCAGTGCCCTTCAGGAATGTGCTAAACAAGCGCTCTCCCCTGCTCTCTGCAGCTGCCTGTCTGGAGATGCTGGTTTCCAGCCAGGGCAGTGGGGAACTGTAGCTCCCTTGACCTGATTTAGATCCTGCCTAACTGCCCAGATCTACTGACATGAACCAAGAAAAACATTGATGTGCCCTCACCACAAAGGCAGAAACTGACAGTCAAAATCAGGCCATCACAGATGTGTGAACCAATCTCTAATGGCTCACTCCTGCTGTGGGCAATCAGAAACCTTGGTGTCTCCCTTTTTCTTTAGAGATATCATATCTCTTTCTTATCTTACCTCCACCCCACCCCCCCAAAAGAAAACACAAACACATATCTGAGATGTAGTCCTGGAACCTAAGCCTGCCTAAGAAAGGTGGATTAATAATTACATACTCTGTGTGCTGGTCAGCTCCTTTCTTCACACATTTTCTTTTCAAGCTTGTGAACTTCTCTTCTAGCACTCACCAGTGACCCTCCTCCATCTTGAGTTAGATTGATTTTTCTCACAAATTCCCCTGAGCTTTGACCAGCCTGGTTAAGGACACCTTCCCACTTATGCTAGAGGCTCCTCTGCTCAAGCACTGGGACTGTACGTGTCGCTTCAGTCAGAGCATGGAAAAGGAAGAGAGAGAGCAACGCTCTGGGGTGTAGGTGGAGTAATCATGCCTTTAGTAATGGGGCATCATGCTAGAGCAGGATCATGGTCATTTATGTACATAAAAACTTTAGTTAAGGATTTCTTGCTGGATTCTTCTAAGAATCTTTTCTGTAAGGGTTGCTCCTAACCCAACCTTTTTTCCTTGGGTTTCACAGTTTCCTTAAAACACGTTGTCCCTCTCCCATGTTTTTAATGGAGCTATGCTCTACTGTATTATTGTACTGCATTTGATTTATTATTTTCTTCATACTCAGGCACTTCAGTTTGGGGACAGACTGCCAATACAGAGCTTCTGTTAAGCAGTTAATGAGTAATCCTTGCTTGAGAATAAAACCCAGACTGAAGTGCTCTTGGCAAAAACCTGGATTAAAGGAGGAGTTTTTCAGTGGCTTGTTAAACAAAAGCATTCAGCATGTGGATTCTCAACACAGTTTTTTCACATTCTCTGCATTGTCCAGTTCAAATCCCCTATCATTTGGATGCATCACTTGCATTTTGCGAGATTCTGATGTGGACCTCACTCACCAAGCTTGATATTTTATACACATGTAGAGAAGAGAAGGGATTACACAGAAACAATTTGGTAAGATACTGCTATATTAAGAATCAGTGTTGCATTTGCACCTTCCCCTTCATACTTCTAGTGAAATGTCCAGCTTTGGCCAATAGAAATTCCAGATTCCAGTGTGTTAATGGCAATATTTATTTAGTTATCAATGTCAGCCTTTGTTTTTCTAACCTTGTCATGATCATTAACATCCCATAGCTAATGAAGTTGTTCAGTGTGCTATCAGACAAAGCTAGGAACAGAACAGCTTGATCAATACCTTTCAGTGATAATTTTACTCCAAACCTGTGTTTTGAACATGAACCTTCAAAATGCTTTATTGGCCAAGACAAACGGTTTCTGTGCACAGTTATGTTTTTACAGTATTTTAATTCCAGTGAATCAGTACAGTAAATATTGATACACTGTTTTGCCTTCAGTATTTTTGGACTTCTGTCAAATTAATTAAATATTAAATAGCAGAGTGGATATCCCAGCACACTGTCCTATTAAATGCTAAGCAAGATTAGAATGTCTGATAAAAAGGTCTTTATGCTACTGCAAATAAAGGAAGGACATGGTGTTATACCAGCCTTTGTTGGCATTTCCCATGTGGTGTTCTGAAGTGAACATTTACTTTGTGTTCTTTAACAAATGAGAAAGCTTCACAGCTTGAATGTGTGCAACATACTTTTATAATTATCTTTCCATTCTTGGTGTTTATTTTCTCCTTTTTCACTGTGATTTCTCCGATTTACAGGTTTAGGGTTTTTTTTTCCCCTCCTTCTTCTTGCAGAACTGAAAGAGACACCCGTGGGTTGCTAACCTCCATCTGTGATGGTGTCTGCAGAGTTTGCAGCTGCTATTTATCTGCCTGCACGTGGATCACTTCACATTTCTCTGGGATAGTTTTCAAGCGCACATAGAGGGAGCCGTCCTATTATCCTTATTATTGTCCTTACCCTATTTAAACCTTTTATGTCAACATACAGAGAACATCAAGCAGAGATGATTTCTCTAGATACTGGCTATCTCCCTCGCAGTCCTCTTCTGCTGGCCAAGCCACAGGTATGAGTTTGCTTCAGGGGCCAAGTTAGGAAATATGTATGCAGCAAATACTGCAGAGCTCTGACAAGCCACAAAAGCTGCTGGTGCCACAACCATTCTGGTGATCAAGACAACAAAACACATGGGCTACAGCTTTTTGCTTACTCAGCATTGGTGCTGTCCAGCCAGCAAACTCTACAGGCTCTTCTGACCTATTTATTGTGTACATTCCCAACCCTGCAGGCATCTGCTTTAACAAGGTGCATGTGACCAAGGAAGCAATGGTCACATCATATAGTATATTTTGGTTTTCAAAGCTGATGACCTGGGTACCTCCATTTCTCCTTCACATCTATCTGTGCATGTCTTCTGTGCTTATCTTTTGTATTGATTGGCTTGAGCTCTGGCTTTGCCTCTCTGACTTCACAAACTCTGAAGATTTAAGCACTTTAACTGCCATGTTTCTGCAAACTTGCTATTTCTCTGTACTTATAGCTTGAAGATTCAGCATTATTTAGCTTTTAGTACAACTTGCAGGCAAAACTGATTCCATATTGATACTGAAGAATGAATTGGCTTTTATTGACAGATACTTAAGCTCACATTCTTCACATCACAACATTCCCAAGTAAATTTTGTTCATAAAAACAGATTGAAAACCTGACCCAGATAGACTTCACAAGAAAGTTTGTTGTCACCAGGAACTGAAAACAAATCTCCAGGAAAATGAAACAGACTTTTAAGTAGATGGAAGTCTGTTGGAAGTCTGTGTCAGTAGAGGTTTGGATAATTGCATCCCAGTATCCTGGATTATCCGATTTCCATAGAGGTTAGA
The DNA here is from genome assembly GCF_000696875.1 of Nestor notabilis. NCBI lineage: Eukaryota > Metazoa > Chordata > Aves > Psittaciformes > Psittacidae > Nestor > Nestor notabilis. The sequence continues at coordinate 75,276 of NW_009940877.1, read as the reverse complement.
ATACCTGGAAAGCAATGGGCTTTGCAGAAAGGTTACAATAACTTTTACATAGGTATATAAAAAGGCATACACTCCAGTGGATCCAGGTCTCATTTAGATCTGATTAGGAGATATAGTTTGCTTTTAAGCATTAAGTATGATCCCCTACAAAATTGTGCAGGTCTCATGTGACACCCTCCACCTCCCCCAAATCCCTCCTGATTTAAAAGAGAAGTCTGTGATCCAAATCTGAGTGATGTTTCCCCTTGCACACAGGAGCTTCTTCCCCATTGTTCAGAGTGAGCAAGGCAAATACTTTTGCAGAGCCTGTTTGAACATGCATGTTTTTACAGAAGGGAACATAAAGCAATTTGACATGGTCTTGCTATTTTCTTTTGGAACATTGGGTATGTCTATACTCCTTGTTTCGTTTATTTCCTCTCTTTTTCCACATGAACTAATTCAGGAGAAAGAAAAGAAGTCCTTCAGGAGAAGGAGGCACAGTGTGTGTTGGGGTGACCTTGAGAACTCTGCCTCTACCATTGCCCTCACCAGCTCCTGATAAACAGCAAGTGAAATGGATTTACAAGATTGCAGAAATCATTTCATTTTCTCTAATTTTATCGGTGCAGATGGAGAGCAGGGCTGCACCTAATCTCAGTCCAGAATCAGCTGGAGTTGGGCTGGTAGTGTATAAAGACAGCAAAGGCAGCAGACATAAATTTACTGAGCTGTAACTTGTGCTGTGTGAGCTGGTAAGACAGAGATTTTCAGTAGTTTATGCTTAAGGAAGATAGAGATGCAAGGACATTTATTTTGACATTCCATTTCTTTAAAATACTCCCTAGTCTTGTACCAGATGGTACATTTCCTGACATTTCTAATTTAATGTTTGCTTTAAATGCTAACAGGGCCAAATCCCTCCGTTCTTCTTCAGTCAGGGTACATAGGTGAGAGTACACCAACATCTCACTACCAACCTTACTCAATAGGATTCACCCACATGGTCCTGAAGTTTATTCCACAGGCTTCTTTTAAATTTCTCCCTCTGCTTTTTAATTTTTTACCTGTCTCTGAGTTCTTTCTGAGCATTTGAAACATTCATTTGAAAAGTTCAGTGATCCCAACTTAGTGCTTTGCAGGCAGCCAACTGCACTTCTAAACCACCGCCCAGGTATGCATCTGACCACATTTGGCAACGCTTGCTGCAGAAAGGAACTATTAAGACTTGTTGAGGACTAGGACTGAATTGCCCTCTTACCTTAGACTGTGGTTCCTGTGATTTGGGGTTAAGTGGAGGGGGATGTCAAGCATACCCGCTAGAAGTAAATTGTTAAGTTATACATTTTGTCTTTGAATGGGTAACGAGCTCCTGCAGAGCATTCCAAGGAAAATACTAAGGGCATGCTTAGTGTAATGTGTAGCTTCTACATACTTTCATTCATGCACAGAAACTCAATTAGTACAATACATCCACAATGCAGCCAACATCTCCCAACAGGGAGGGCTTATCTGACACATTTCTGTATGGATATAGAATTGAGAGTCATGTACAATAAAGAGAAATGTGTAAAAGTAGCAATAAAGGTCATTACTTCTATGGAAAGAGAAAGCCTCACTGGGTAACTATGAAACTGCTGAAGCACTAATGAAACAGTGCTACATCTGCACCAGTCGATTTTGTATTCATTGCTAAAAGGCTGGGTTGAAAACTACTAATCACCCCTATGAGTTTTATTGCAAGGTTGTTAATGCGGAGGCTCTGGAATGGCATTCCAGCCTTTACCTCCTAGACAAATGGGTTTAGATCGAGGATGAACATGCACTGGAAATGAATACTGTGACTTGTTCACTTGCTGTCTGAAAACCCCAAACCCACGATCTATGCAGCTGATGGTCTTTGCATGGCCTGGGTGCTATTAATCCAAATTCTGGTAAGACAGAAGAATAAAAAATGAGCAGCCATGTAGCCATCTAGGAAAAAACATGGACAGTGCTGCACGTGGGGGAAATCTCCAGTTTCTCTGCCCGCTGCAGACTCATGCATTCATTAGATCCAGCGAGTGTTATGACACAATGCATAATATTTCATCTGGTAGCTAGACAAAGGTGATGTGGGAGATTTGAGGGCCTTCCCTGGCTCTACAACATTCTGGGATGACTTTGAAACAAAACAGCTGAGACTGAGAACAGAGGTTCTCAGGAGCCTGTCATCCTCAGTCTCTTTTAAGTCATTAGACTATAGGAGCTGTAGTACTCTTGCATTTCAAATAATACCAGTACATTAACTTGCAAACAAAGCTTTCTGATGCTGAGGTTAAATTGACTTTCTCTCAGAAGATTTTAAGTTTCACCTCGTCTTAAAAGCACATTGCATGCAGGCATGAGAGATTTTGATAAAAGCTGCAATGTTTTTCTTCTTTTTTAACTTGGTTGTATTTAGAAGAGATATTTCTTAATATAGAAGAAAAGCCAACAGGTGTCAGAAAGTTTCAAGCTAGAAAAATACAAGTTGAAGGAATTCATGCATATGGGCCCTCACATGAATAGGTTTTTTCCTTCCTGTAGTATCTAACACCCACATTGTTCAGTATATAAATTAATAAATACAATACACCTTTTTCTCCAAAAGATCTCCAATTACTATAATATCTCTTCAAAGCTATAGTGAATCTTAATGTTCCTCAGAGCTGTAGGAAGCATTCTCCTTACATGACTGAGATTTCTGTTGCCTGCTCTAGTTCCTTTCTGGCTTTAAAGCAGCAGGTAGGAGCCAAATATCCAGCAGATCTCTCCACCTGATATTCATAGGATGTTATGGGGAAAGGGAATATTGAAAATGGGATATCGTGCAGTCAGGGCCAGTGGTATGATGTTAAATAATGTCAGTTGTTTCTGGAGGTGTTAGGAGATTATATGTTAGGTCTGATTTTACTTGAATTTACATTGTTGTAGAATAGCATTATTTTATTGCAACAGAACTAGAGGCCTCTCAGGCTTACAAATGACGATGACCCCAGTAGAGCTGTTGGCCTGCTGCAAAGTCACCAAAATCCAGATCCAGTATGAAACCATCCCAAGAACCAGAGAATCAGAGCTGGTATATTGGGTATTTTCCTTTTCTTTCTGCCTTCCCCTACCAGCAATGGGTTGGGAGCGGAAAATAAATACATTGGTTTTGAGCTTTATCATACAGGTAAAGAAAAAAGGATTGTAGTGAACAGTAAAGTCTAGTGCCATTGTTTTACTTCAAATAATTCTCATTTCTCTTCTTGCTGCTGCATCCTGCATTGAACTGCCTTCATCAGACACATATTGAATATAAATGTGGAGCAGACCTGTCCCCAAGGAGCCCTGTGGGAACTTTGCTTCCTTTCCAACAGCTTCTCACCCCTAATGTGAAATTTGGGGAATATTACTTTTCATGCTTCCCCTTTCAGTAACCACAATTTTTTTCACTAACTGTCAGCAAAATCACATAGCACTCATTTCTGATCTAAATTTCAGACATCTCGCCTTAAGACCCAAGGATTACATCAGCAATTAGAGCTTTAGAGACCTTTTGTCTTAAGTGATTATTACTGCAGAGTTTATTCTAAAACTTTATCTACCCTTACCCAGCCCATATACATCTGGACTTCATTCCTTCTCCATTGTTTCTCTTGTGTTTTTATGTAACTATTCGAATCCAGAGATGCACTCACTTTTACATTGTAGACATGGTTTTAACTGGCACTGCAAACATTTTCCTACACTTATCTTTAAAAAAATATATGTAAGAGATAATCTAATCTTAAATTTAACGTTTAACACAAATACAGGGAGAGATGACAACTTGTGAAACTATTTCTCTCTAAGACATGCTAACATGGGTGATAGGACAGAGTACACATTATTTCTCAAATGGGGAAAATGAATATTTAAGACCTACTTAGAAAGTTCTGCATTGCTGTTGACAGCGGTATTGTGTCTGAGGCTGATCAAATAGAGTTCATTGAATAATTCATTAAGTGCATTTTGCAAAACTGTTCAAAATGTTTGTTTAAATTATTTATCCAGTTCCATGTGGTAAAACTCAGAGAAATGAACCCTTCCTAAAATGCTGCAAATGTTTTACCATATTTCCAAAACAGAACAACCTTCCTGTAACAATTATAATAGCTTGATGCTATTTAGCTTGCCTCTTGTGCAATACCTGATATTGAAATGAAACATGATCTACCACCACCATTTATCATGCATGTCTCTGAAATAGACACTTGGCCCGATGCAGGGATGCAAATGGGTTGTGGAAAGGTCTGGGTTAGCCCATCCAGTCCTCTAAGGGTATACGTGAGTGAGTGAGCTTCAGACAGCATTTGCATTATCTCAGTAGTGCTTTCCATTGGGCAGTGATTGATGAGGGCAATGACCACAGAGGTCTGGTTTTTGGTTCCAGTTTTGCCCATGACCTTAGCCAGACACCTAGACCTATATGCTCAAAAACACTGAATAACCTGGAGCACCATGAATGCTCTCAAGGAGCCTGATATCAAGAAGATGTAAAAAAACCCAGTATGGACAGGTGGGTACTCATCAGGTACACCAGAAAATGAGGTTCAGATTTCAGAGGTCCCTTCTTGTCATCCCATGGCTGCGTTTCTCTAAATTGCTGGTGATGCCTGGTACATAACCAGGGAACTAACACCCTGAATGAAAGAAAAAAAGGGCACGCTTATTATCTGCACATAACCTTCAGTAGCAGAATAGAAATGCAAAAGGCACCTAAAACAATCCCCCCCCCACTTGTGTATCAGTAAGACTTGAACTAAAAAATTATTAAACTACAGAGAAGTGCATTTGGCTTGTGAATGTGATGCTCTGTTTACCCCCATCTGACAGATCCCATCTCAGCCTGGCAGAAGTTTTCATTTGCCATCACTGAGAAAAAATAACTCCCAGAAAACTGAGTCAAACTGATTGCAAAGTGGATATTAACAGGGACATGCTGCTTATTTAAATCCTTTTAAAATACCACTGGATGTTCTTGCAAGTGAAAGAGAGGGCTATAAATATTTGCCTCAGAAAGAAACCAAAATAAAAATTAAATGCCTGAAAGGCAGCAAGCCTTTCAATTACATAATGAGCATCATCTTTGCAGTGGGTAATTCTGAAGGGTGATTTTTTCCTCTTATTCCCCTTTTTCCAGTTTCAGAACAACCCTGTAATTCTATTATAATATCTTTCCTTCTGTGTTTCCTTCTCTTTTCTGTCTTGTGTTATACTTTCCTATGTATCTATCAAAATGTATGTCTCATTAAATCAAGAAAGCCCTGTAAACTGCATGAGTTTGCATGAACAAAAGCTTTCCAGAGGTATTTAGTCCAATAGGAGTGGTGGGAACATTACAAATAATGATTAGTCAATGTGCTGCCATCTATAAACAGCCTGGCTTAACCTTTTCCTTTGAGTTTTAACTTTTATATTTATCTTTATGACAAGTTAATTAGTATGAGCTCCACTCAGAAAGGGTTGCAAGTCTATCCTTCCTATAGGGTAAGATGAACATCAGATTGTGCAGTCAAAGATACTCACATTTTATTCAATTTTTATGCAGCTAAATAGTTTTCAAGAGAAATGTAGAAAAGGTTACATCTTTGGAACTTGACTATTCATGGTCAGACATAGCAGCTTGTAAACCTCTAAATTTGCCGTTCTTCTGACCACTTTTCCTGCTGGTTCTGCCTATAAATGTCTCTCTGCTTAACTGCTTTTGGATAATTGTCAAAGTATTCAAAAACTCAAAACTGGCTCAAATACTGATGGCATGTACACCAGCAGGCAGTAGGAGATACTCGTCCTAGTAAAGATTGCTATTTATTCTCCACACCAGCAGTAGACCAGACTTCTGCAGCTCCTTTGACAGGGCTGCAAGGCAGCACAGGGCAGTGGTTTTCCTTGTCTGGTGAGCAGCTCTCACATACCTCATTGCATCACTTCCCATTATGAAAGGGAAATGACCTATACTGCAGATGACTTCACCCCTCTGCGAAGAGCTACTGTGCTTAGGACTCATTCAGGGCAATCTGGAAGTGCCTCGTACCCAGGTGTCCTATCTCTAAATGCATGGGTCAATTTTGCTCTGTGGGATTAAACAGGGAAAGATTTGTCTCTTTATACTAAAATTCCCAGGCTATAGCCACACCACAGAGTAGTTTTATATTCCCACTGTCCTCCCACTCGCTTCAACAGTATAGTGGAATAATTTATAAGTGCTACACTGCTATGAAAAAAATCTATGTAATGCATTTAGAAGAGCAATAGCATAATTTTTGCTTTAAATTCCTTAAAGATCAATTAATATCTGACTTGCCCTTCAAAGCTGTGTGAACTGGATCTATAGTATTTTGCTACACGATATTTTCCCATGCTTATTTGGTTCTTGTCTTACTTACACAGAGGCACAGAAAACAGGCTAGAAGGGACCTCAAGAGGTCATCTAGTTCATCCCTCTGCCCCAGGGGAGGATTACTCGTCCTCTGTGCTCTGCTAGCACTTTAAAAACCTCCAATAAATAGAACTTCACAGCTTCCATAGGCAGTCTCTTCCACTGCCAGTTATCCTTACCACTGAAAAGTTTTCCTAATGCCCTTTCTGCAACTCATAAACGCTTCTTCTTGTCCCATCTGTAATGAAAAAGGACAAGAATTTGTGTCTTCCCTCCTTATAGGTCTCACCTACTTGAAGACTTTCTGCCTCCTCCTCTAGACTAAACAATCCTCGAACTTTGGTGGTCCTTGTTTTCAAGACCTTTGGCCATCCCTGCTGTCCTCTGGACTCTTGCCAATGACCTACATCTTTCTTAAACTGTAGTACTAAAATAGGACAAAATCTCACAGCTGAGGCCTTCCCAGCGTGATGTGGGTGGAAATGATTTTGTGTGTGTGCATGTGGGAGACAAGACTCCTGGGTCTTGTTGTATTTGTTGTAACAATGTGGACATTCCTGACCAATGCTTACCTTGTGATCTTATATAAACCCCAGGTCCTTGCATGCAGAACTTCTATGTTAATGGCCAGTCACATCCTGTATTAGATTAGATTTGATTAGATGCAAATCAGTTATTTGTATCTAATTGCAGAAAATTCTATTTGTTCTTATTGACTTGTATCCTTTCTTAGGCATTTCCCCAGTCTGTAAGACCTTCATGAATTTCCAGCATGTTGCAGACCTTCTAGCTGGATGCCATCTCCAAATTAATAAGCATATTATCTTGTCAATTGTGTGAGTTATAATTTAAAGTACCAGACCAGTAGCAGACTTTTAGAATATCCTAACCCTTACACTTCTCTTCTGAGATTAATCTGAAGATAGGTCTTCTTGAGAACAGTTTTTCACACTTTATGTTCCCATCTTGCATAAGTTTATTTTCAATCTGTTTCTCAAACTTGCTGATAAGACTACCACAAGGCACTGTCAAAATTTCATTAACTCAAGGTATATCTCCAGACAGTCTGAAAGACTTAAATCTCTTATTTCTGATGTTTCTGTAGCATACATGATCATTCTTGGCTACGGAATTGGTCTTCTGAGCTCAGACCAAAAGCCCTGTCCCCAGGGTGATGACTCTGCCAAGCTGCATAAAAATGCACTTAGCTATAATTCTGCTGCAATATTAACATTTTAAATCCACACATTTAACAGAACTATCATTAATCTGTCCTTCCTGAAGATAAATAATTTGTCTCATTAAGGATATCATTGAAATACTGAAATAACCTTTCCTTCCCTCCTTCCTGAACACAGCCAAATGTAAGGGGTCAATTCATGGTTGTCCAGGAGGGCTGGAAGCTCTCCCTGGCATGACATCCTATGTATAGCAGAGTCCAGAGGGACATGGACATATGAGTCTAGGGGGAAGCTGTGCTGATCCATAGCAACTCAAAAATATAAAGGTGAAAACCATCTCACAGCCAGCCTCCTAGCTGAAGAGATTAATTGCACTCAGTGAGACTTACTTGATTACTTGGTCTCATGAGTAATAACGGGTTTCCTGAAGACTAAAGAGAGTAATACAGAAAAGTCAGAAAGAAATATGGGGACATATTAAAAGGTAACTATGAAAGGGAGAAAAATCTATATGAAACCACAAAGCATGTAATTAACTTAGCATGGGACTAGATTTGTTTGTTTAATTATTCAATGCAGCTTCATAAAACTCTGAAGGAAGTTCATAAGTGCCTTAAAAAGACCCCAGGATTCATTTTAACAAAAGGTCATTAAATTTGTGAATGAAAACCCTGGTCTTCTTAAGCTCAATGACTCCTCTTGGTTCATTCGTACTGGGCTCTCTCCTTACTTTGAACGTGGAGTCCTTGACACTTTGGGAGTATTCACGTGGCTTAATTTAGGACTTTTAGTTTAGACATCCTGAATTGCTCTCTAGAGGTTGCATTGACACTGTAGGGAGCCTGGCCTTCAGTTAGACCTAAAGTTAGAATGTGTCAATGCTCTCTTCTGTGTGTACAAATCCTAAAAGAAAAATATTCTGCAACCTACCAATGCCTCTGCGAGATTGTGAATTCTACAGAGAGGTGACACTGTAAACAGGAAATCAGGGAGGCAACTCATATTTCCGTCGATATGGTAAATGCCAAATGCCTTGTAAAAAGTGTTACACATAACTTTCTACTTCTGGGGAAAATAAAATTCATGGAAAAGAAGCATAGTTTGACAAGGCGAAGAATCTAAATAGAGGTTGCATACTTCATACAATTCTGCCAGTTGTGTTTTTCATGAGGGAGCCTTTGACTTTCTCTGTAGTAGCAGAAAACCTTACACATGGGTGATGTTGTGAGCACCTGGAAGTGCTACTGGTTGGATTCTACAGTGAAACCAGCCTACTTGGCAAATGTGGCACTAAATATCAGATCACATCCTGGAAATAGAGCAAAATTAGTGACATTACTTAGGATAAGAGCAGAAAGGAACATAATCTTACAGAGGAGAGAAGACCTTAAGCAAAAAGAAACAAGGCTGAGGGAAGGATGAGTTGATGGGAAAGCTCTGTGCAGAATGCAAGTATCCTTGAGGACTCTGCCCAAGGAATGATAAGGAGCAATAAAGAAACGTAGGGCTTGAAGGTGAACTGGGGAGTTTGGATGTTTTGTTAGATCTGCATATTTCTTTAAGTGTCTGGCTCGCAGCAGAATTGTGTCACAAAGTACAGGTGTTCTGTGTTTCAGCTGTTCCCTACATCTGGAGAGGTAAGCTGTGAACTAGAGAGTCTGTGACACCCCAGACCTGTGAAAGGACAGTAACTGGCACGTGGGAATGATTGGGCTGTCACTGGGCTTGGTGTGGCACCTCTGCTTTAAGACTCAGCTTAAAACTTGCAAAGGAAAATGGAGCCTGTGGCAGAGCTAAAGCTAGAGAGATCAAATGCAGATCTCTGTAGAGTCACCAGGTTGCCGGTCTCAACATCAGATAGTGATCTAGCCTACCATTAGAAGGAGAGTCTCGCCCTGAAATCATGCATAGGTTTAGACCAATGGGCAGTGGATCCTATCCCCGCTAATGTCTGTGCAAGCACAGCATGCTAAGCTCTCCACAAATTCCCTCTCAGTTATAGGAAAAAAACAACAAAAGGCATCTGCCCTGTTACCCTGAGGAGAATGGACATACTTGTATGCACATATGCAGGAGATGCAAAGGTCCAAAGGACACAACATCAGTGCTGCCCAAAAGAGCATCGGCACAGCACAAGATCCATTGTGCTGCTGGCTGTGCTGAAACCTGCTGTCAGGGACTGTTCATACAGAGTAATGCCTTGGCAGTGGGATGACTGTTTTGTCTACACTTCTCTTTGCTGACGCTGAGGTTACTCAAATCTGGCCTTGCCCCATTTTTCATATCAATATTAACCTCTCTTGCCCTTCCCCTTTCCCTCCTGCCTCCGCCTAGGGTAAACATGTTCAGGTTTTCTTGTTAGGAAAGGCCTGTCTGGGTCACTGGTGACCAAAGTGGAATCCTCATAATGGCCAGGAATATGTGATGGGCAGGAGGAAGGCTTAGTTTTTCTCTCTTGGGTGAAAAATACCTTTTGTACCCTTCAAATAGAGGGAGACTTAGGAGTCTCCCTTCAAACTGAAGGTGTGAATTTTGTCCTCTGCCTAGGAGTGGAGGATCAAGTCCTTTGAGAGACAGGGGGTTTGTATGATGTAGTTAAAGCATAAGAAAAAAAACCAAAAAACTGAAAAAAAACCCCAAAAAACCCCAGAAAAAAAAAACAAAAAGAAAAAGAGAAAAAGAATGACAGACCTAATTCATGCCCTTCCAAAATTATCATTATTTTTCAGCTGGGGAAGGAGGAGACAGGATGTGGTAGAAAAACATTTACAGGAGTTTGGCATGTAAAAACCTGAATGATGGATTAGCAGCTTATGCCAGATTTTACCTGCCTTTAAGCAGGTAACATTTCTTAAAGCTCAACAAGCTCCTGCTTGCCTAGAGCTATACTTTTCTCATCCAGATGAGTGAAGCCAAAGAACTTTGTGCAGCGTTCATTAGCTCTGACTTTCTCTCAAATGTTTTGTTCTGCAAGTTTAATTTCACTTGTGGAAGCACTTGGGAAGGATATATCTAAATGAGGAACCTTCTTCCCTACAGGTTTGGTTCTGGCTTTTAATAGTGGGGGTGACCTGAGCTCTCTGGGACATGCAGCCGGTAGAGTCGCATGCACTTAATCACAAGGCTAAGGGCAGGAGCTGGAATGCAGAGGATAAAGCAGAATGTAAATCCATTCAGTGCAGTAATTTAAGGTGTGGGAGGTCTCCTCTTATGCACAGAAAGGTCCTGTCAGTAAACGAAGCAGGAATCTTTAGCCTGCAAAATAGAGCTGTCTTTTGAATCTCTGGTTTCCTCTCTGCATTGTGCACCTAAAAAAAACCCATAAAGCAGCTCTTTTTCACCCCCCTGCTTTTGCAAAATGTCTACAAAACAGACAGGGGTTGCAAATGGCTACTGTAAGTGTTGGTAACAGTGCAGCCTTTCCCACTGCATTGGAAGTAAATGGTTCCTTTTCTGCCTTTTTTGGCATGTCTCGTGGTATCTCTCATAGGAATGGAAGTTTATCCTCCATGTCTTGCCTAATTTTCCCCTACATGACTTTAGTTTTCCCACGGTAAGATTAAGCTATTCTATATACCATCAGTCCCATAATAGTCAGTGAACTTTAAGTGAACTCTAACATCTAGACACAAGTCATTGCATTATCCTAATAAGTTCATTGGGTAGCTGAGTATTTTAATATTAATCTCCCTACTTAAATGCCTATATACACTGCACAGACTTTTGTACAAATGGCTCTCTCCTTGGAGCACAGGGTGTCTGAAAAGGCCAACTCACTTTGAATGTGGCACGATGTGATTTAGTAATATACCCCTAGAACAAAGTGGAATTTGTTATCTGAACCAAAGAGCAAAATGTGAGTAACTCCAGCCTTTGCAAGACTGGAAAACAGGACCTGGGCTCTGATGGGGTGAGGGAGTGCAAGCAGCAGGTCTTACACCATAGTTTTAAGGATGTTTCCCTTCCCTCCCATTCTGTAAACCATTTCTTTGGCATTCTTACCTCTTTATTCTATAAGTAGAAGTTGGTGTCCTCTGTTGCCTGACAATAACGTTTAATATCTCTCCCAATTTGGAAAAAAACCTGAATACAGGACAGTATTCTTGTTTTTTAGTGCTTTAGGCCCTTTCTTCTGGGGATGTGGTAGCCACATGCTACTGAGACTCTGCATTACCACAGCTCTGCAAACAAGGTCCCTTTATGAGTTGGCCTATTTGAGAAATTAATAATTTATCTCAGCATTTCCCTTTAGTAAACAGCACAGTTTCTTACCCCCATCCCCACATTTGTCTCTTCTCTTCCCTCTCGCTAGTTCAGATGCAGTAAGACAATGGGTGGAGATAAATAGGATTGAGCACTGGTTCTCCTGCGTCTCCTCTGTGGCCTTACTGCAGAAAGGATGGTTTGAGACATGTACCATCTTGACCCAGGGTAAATACTTGCACAAGAGGTGAATGAGTCGGTCTGGAAAGGTAGCAGCACTGTTTGGCTCAGGCTGCCCACTTAATGTGAGGAGCTCCAGCAGCGAGTGATGGGTAGCCACACAAAAACCCTACCTGTTAATGGGTAGGTTTGAAATTATGGTCCTCTGTTCTGCCTTAGAAACTTCGGTACGATCTCCGGTACTTTTTGTCCAGCTACGTCAAGAACACAGTCTCTGCAAATGTGAAAGGTTATATTTTAGCCAGCCAAGGAGAAGTATTACTTTATAAATATTTTGAAAAAGCCCAAAACCTAGATAAAGGTCCAGAAAGCTATTTGGGCCTGATCCAAGACCCATTTAAGCCAATGGGATTTTTTTGTATTGCTTTCAATAGGCTTTGGATCTGGTTGTCTTTAACAGCTACTACCAACCAGCTCTTGAATAAAAGCTGGATGAAGAATTTCCTGACTGTCCCATTTTGGTGAAGCAGCAAAGGAGGAGGGGGAGCACTGCTTTTAAAGAGATAACTATATTAAAACCCATTTGGCTTCAGATGAAAGACGGCACAAGCCTATCATTTTAAGTATGTGCAGGACTTAGCAATTGCACTGAAACATTGGCAGGAGCTGAACTCACACTGAACAACACTAAAAAGCAGTTTAGAAAGATACAGTGCGAGGAGGTAAAAAAGGTGAGGCAGTACAGTTCCGGAAAACATGGTAAATCTTCTTGGAATTAAAGAATATATCTGTGGACAATTTACTTAAAGAAGACCATTTATGCTCATTCTTGGGTGGAATAAAGAAGTTTAACTTCTCTAGTTGTCACAGAATATGGCTTTGTGATGGTTTGTAACAACAAGCAACAATATCTGGCACTTGGTTTATATGTATTTCTTGCCCCATGATCCCTCATGTGAGGTTCTTGATCTGTCCCAATAGTAACTCATTTTATGTAGTCTAGAAAGAAGAAACAATCCATGGGAGGGCCTATATTTTCTATTGGAGGCAACAGCAAAACTGGTCAAGGCAGAGTATACCTTCTCCATTATTTACTGGAAGGAAGGTCTAATTTCCCTAGTTCCCTGCAACAGTGTCAGCAGCCCATACATAACCATCCTCTAAAAATTCCTGAGAAGTTTGGATTTCATTACAGCTTGGCCTGGGCCTGGTGGAAGTTCAAATCTCTCGAGTGCAGACTGGTCCAGATTGAAAAAAAAACCCACTACTTCCTTACTTGTAGACTCTCACCAGAAAATCCCTTTGCAGCACAGACTGAACCTTATCACACACAGATCTTTAGCCCTATCATTCTAGTAGAAATGTTATTTTTTTGGCAGTTTAGTTCAATCCCTCTGCTTCAATTACTGTTTCAAGCCAATCAGAACTGCAGAGGTCTGGTTTATGCTCATGGGGAGTCATGGGACAGGGGTATTTCTCTGGGGAAAGTATTTCTGCACAGTCATGTAAACAAACATGAGAAGGAGGACAGATATCAGTTTGAAAAATACGCCACATTCTTACAGCTCCAGGTTGTGTACATCACAGCAGTGCAACCACAGCTTTTGTTATACTGGAACAAGAAGACATAAGGATGTCTATGAATTTAAGTTAATCTTAGAAAGTCTGAATGACATGATCTTGAACATCCCCTCAGATTTGGCTCTTCCACCATTGTTTCTGCTCCATCTCCAGGCAGCCGTGCTTGGACGAGTGTCTCGGTGCCATGAGCCACCACTGCCCAATGTTGCCTACTGGGCGAGGGTTGAATTGCACAAGGGTGCATTGTTTCTCCTTTCCTGTAATGGGGTCCAGGAGGAAGGTGAGGAAGTGACTAACATGGCTGGTGCACTCCAGCTAAAAGCTTAAGTGCAAAGTAAGCCAAGAATTGCCATTTTGGTAGTTCCAGTGCTCACAGGCCATATAGAGCCATATCCTGCTTCTGATGGTGGGAAGAGGCAGATGCTCAAGAGGGACTATAAGTAGCATGGCTTTATGGAGATGCATCCTTGTGAGTATTTTCCTGTTTGCAGAAGCAACTGGGATTTCCCAAACTGGAGGGTGCTGAGGCTCTTGTTCAGGTCTCTATGAGCACAGGGCTAGCAAACCTCATGAGGAAACTCTGGATGGGTGCATTGTTCTGCATGGGCTGGAACAGGAAAGCCAGAAACTTTCCTGGAATTAAGATATAAATGAACACATTGCTTATAAAAATTACTTCCGAGATAAGTCATTTGTAAGGCGTAGAGAAGTTTATGACATATAAGGCAATCTGTACTGAGGCAGCTGTGAGAAATGCAATTAGCTAATTGGCAATGTTTTTCCTAATTGCAACTTTAGTAGGAAAGCTATACCAGTTAGAAAGGACGTGATGCTTGGCTAAGAACAAACTGGATCATCCCCAAGAGAGTTATTTAGGGTAGGAAGTGGGAGTTCCCCTGTCTCCAGTGTCATTATAGGTTTAGAGCGAAGCCTGTTACAAACCATTGCAGAGCAAAGATACTTTGCCACCTGGGGAAGGCACCAGTGTCTGGGCATGGGGGTGAAGTGTGTTATCAGCCTTCAAAGGGAACAAGCAAGGAGAAGCCAAGGAGAAAACATTGAGAACTCTGAAAGCAAAAGTTGCTTTTAATCCAGATTTAACCTAGATTTCCTCCTATCTGAAAAGATTCTTGCTTTTAACAAGTTTGCCATTGCCAGTGTCTGTCTACCCCACAGACTCTGTAGCTCAGACTAAATACCTAAATCAAGAAGTGGTATTGAAGTGTTCCTTGCAATAATTCACCAGGGAGGTTTCTGTGCGGTAGGCATCAAAAGAAAACATTCAAAGGAACCAACAGGAATATAGCTGATCTCTAGGCCATTTTATTGCTTGTAAAACTTTATTGGAGGTCGAAAGAGCAGGGATAGATAGTGCTTTCACTGTGAAATCATAGAGCATTATCTTATTGTCAAAACAAAAATGAGTTCACTTCTCCAAAGATTAACACTTGGTACAAGCTGGAGCAGTATCTAACACCTCAAGAGGATATTATTACTTTTATTTTTCAGCTAACAAATTCCCCTTTAAACAGTGTCTTCTGGAATTTACAGACCACCTATGTCTGGAATGCTTGCACAGAAGTTATAAATAAAATTATTTGCTAAAAATGTTTCCTAGTACAAACAGACTGGGTTTACCAATGTAAACATACTATATGTATTCACACATATTTTAAATTGGTTACTGTGGTTCCTTTAACATTTGCTTGCAAGATAACATGATGTGAGTACATTATATATTTCCAACATTTTCTAGGCATGGAGTGGCAGTTGAGGAGTGAAACACTAATGAAAGAAAGAGTTTTAATCCTCCTCACATTTATCTGTCCACATACCAATTTAAGCACCTTATATTCATTAACAGATTTCAGCCACCCAATAGTAGTGTGAGACAGGGAAGTCATTTCATAGATGGTGACAAGCCAAACTGGGCAGACA
This sequence comes from Nestor notabilis, assembly GCF_000696875.1. Lineage (NCBI taxonomy): Eukaryota > Metazoa > Chordata > Aves > Psittaciformes > Psittacidae > Nestor > Nestor notabilis. The sequence goes on along the minus strand of NW_009940877.1, from coordinate 59,787 downwards.
GAACCATCTAGGGTGCATGTTGTTCAGTTAGGAGCTGAATTCCAGTTCCTATAGCCCCAGCCCTGGGAACAGAATACATTGTCTATTGTAGCTCTGGAAGAACTGATCACATCAGTTACTTACTGCTGCTGATAGCTCAAACAAGGCAAATATGCTTTGTCAGAGGAGTCCACATCAAATTAGATATGATCCACGTGGTTTTTCAAAGTATAGAGCTGAAAATGGAGAGCTAGGGAAAAGCAGGGTGGCAAATATGGGGTTTTTTTCTTTTTTCACAAAAGAATGCCACACATGATTTCCTTAATCTACTGAAACTAGTTACATTGCATACCAAATTCATTTTCATGGTTTTGTGAGGAACTGTTCTTTCTTTTTAAATAGGAAAAAAATACAATGATTAGATGAATTTCCTCTTGAAACTTCTTACGTTGAAGTTGCTGGAGGGATAACAGTAGCTGTACAAAGTTGTGTTTTTTCCTTTTTCAATTTTTCATCTTATTCATGCCTTGCTTAAACCTGTTTCTCCAACCTTGCAGAGGCTTTGAGAAGCAGCGTTGGTTTTACTTATGGGAAGCTATGGTGGGTAAAGATAGGATGTCTCGTATAGCCATTATCAATTAGAAAAGAAAAGCTTAAAAATAAGCACTATCCTATGGTAACATTCTCAAGCTTTGCACAGACTCTGCGGTTCACAAGGTGTGTGGTCATCTCCTACTCATTGCATGGTTTCCATCCCATATCCCCACATTTATAACTCAGCCACCATACTATGCATATGTTGAATGGACTTAGTGAGGTGCCTGCCTTGAAGTGCATTACTTCCTTAAATGGGAATATTTTTAGCCAGTATTTTTTTCTCTTTTTCCCCCCACCAAGCAATCATCTTTAAAAAAATACCCTTAATTTTATTTGCCTTGTGCATACAATAAAACAGCCAAAGATTTATTTCTTTGTGTATCCAGAAAGAAAGCAGTGGATACTGGAGGCAATACAGCTTTGCTAGGTTTCGCTAGCTGAAGATCTGGCTTGATTCAATCACATTGCACATGCCAATAAAACTGAAAGGTAACCAGCTGTTGTATTCCAACCACTACATGTTTGAGAGGAATTTTGCAATATGTGATTTGTAAAAATTACTTTTATATGTCTTTAGTATAACAATGAATATTCTCTGAACTCTAATTTTGATTTTCTAGGCAAGCCTAGCCAAGCCATTGCAAAGAACACGACATCAGAAGAAAGCTATTGCAACAAAGCTGGAATCAGTGTCAATAAAATAATGTCAATATAATTAGTTGGGAGCAGAAATGCATAGGAATTTCCTCTTAAATCTTGAAAAAATGTATTTGTAAGAAACTGGAGGACTCAAAGTTAATTTTGAACGTTTTTATAGAGACTTCTTGGGTGATAGTTAAAACACTATCAGTTGAAGAAATCTGAGTTAGTTCTGTATATGAATAAAATTCATTCAGCACACACAGCATGCCTTACTGCAAAGGAAAATGATCCTTAACACATTACATGTTAGTTTTCATTTGGAAAGAGACAAAAGAAGTTGATGGCAAAGCATATATATCGTAGTAATGCACACAGCCCCATTGCATATACTCTAAAGGGCAACAGTTTCTCTGATTTATGCAGCAAGTTCACTGGTCTGGTCTCTGTAGGGACAAGAAAACAAACAAAATGTGCTGTGTTTCAGAAATAACATAGATCTCATAGACCATGACAGAAAAGCACTTGCTAACTTCACATAGCAAAAAGTGTGTGAAATGTCCTGGTGGAACAGCACCGTCTGTGGAGCCAAGTCCAGCCTTGGGTAGCCATGACCCACATGGCAGAAGACCTGCAATGGGCCAAAAGGACCATCCTGCCCACTGTTGTGTCCTGCACACACACGTAGTAAGGGTAGAGCAGATGATTGTCCTTCCTCGGTTCTCCTTCAGGTTTTGGCTGAGCTGTAGCTTTGGGACCACTTTGACTGCAGGCAGCATACAAACCTTTGTGTTTAATAGCCACCAGTGGACAGATCCTCTGTTAGCTTACTGAATTATTTTTAGGATCTACAGCCCTTCATTGCTTTGTGTGGCACTAGGGACTTGTTTCTGTATTTGATTATTACCACAGAGAAACTATGTATATACCAAACTTTTTTGCTGATCCAAGGGAAACAGCTCCTGAGCTGTAATTGTCTCTTCATGATTTAAACAGGACACAAGTGGCTCTGAAACAAAACACTGCAAAGACTTCCCTGGACAGCATTTTCAACACACCTCCAACTGTGAACATCCAATGACTTATGTTTGAAGAGATTAAAATGTGTTTGCCTAGAAGAGGTAAGCCCTGGCGTTGCTATGGATAGGCTCTTGGGCAGGGTGGTCAAATTGCTGAGCTTTGTGTCCAAAAGCCAGGAGGCACACCTGAAGCTGAGGGTGAAAGGCAGCTCCATGAATCAAAAGCATTCATTTGCTAGGACTCGTCTGTAGCTTGAAAGTTCACAGCCCTGACAGGATCTATGCCAGTTTTTGGTAACCAAGCTCCATTTGATCTCAGCTTTCACTGGGACGAGTCTGGCAAATAGAATGGTTCCTTTTCTCATAGCTAAATTTGAACAAAAGAACATTAAAAATTGACCAATTTAGAATGATGGGCAAAGGTAAAGATAGATACAGAGAAAATATAGAATAATAACGCTTATTTTTCAGAATGTTATGAAGTGTTTGGGTGAGCAGAGAGCTTTCTTTTCCCACCTAGGCCATTACAACCCATTAAGTTAAGACCTCAGGATCTAAAAGCTGTAACTAATTAGGCATTGACAGAAAAAAACCATTTTGCTGCTGTGTCTACTGTGTCAGCAATATTAATGCAGGACCCACCAGAAAAGCTGAGATGGTCAATAAGTCAGGAACTAAAATACTTTCTTCTTCCATAATTGCTCCTTTATGTTAGGAATTTGCATTTTCATAACTCTCTAATTATTTATTTACTCAGTATGATCCATGGTATGCAATTTAAGGTGTTTTAACTGCACGTTTAATTGATTGTACATAACAACTATTGGCGAAATATATGTAATTAGAAAGACTGTAAAATGTCTATTATTTGTAAGTAACAGTTACTGTTCTATTTCAGGGATCCTTTTAAGGAAGATTGCGTAAGTAACCGAAGACCTAATCTCATCAAATCACAAGAGCTTCTACATTTTTAAGTGTCTTCATTTACAAAACAGAGGAAAATCAAAACCTTCAAGAGCTAAAACATTTTGATCTCTGCTTATGTCATTGTGCCTCTTTCCCACAAGCCATTCTGATGGGCAGAGCTTGGGCTGTCTGTCTGGACTTTTATACTTAACCAAATGTCCTTGCTATGGTAGTCTTAATCCAATCTTTTAATACTACCTTAAACGCACTTACTTGGGGTTGAATTAATGATAATTGTGAGCTCCTTGGCATCAGATATATTCTCCCTTAGTGCTACTTTAGTGTCTGGAAATTCCGGTTCCTGGCATCAAGGGGCTTCAGTCACTTCCACAATTTCTAGTGCGAGGTGTTCCTGCCCATGGCAGGGGGGTTGGAACTAGATGATCTTATGGTCCTTTCCAACCCAAAACATTCTATGATTCTGTGATTCTAGAAATAGCTGTGACCTGCTTATTTGCACCATTTCTATCCTTTCAGGCTACCCTGAGCTCCTGGAAACAGAACGCTATTGAAGTACAAGCCTTTTTAGTGCTTACTGGTTGGTGACTTCGTTTTTCCTATTTAATTGCAGGTTTCATGTTTAGAGTACGAAGAAGGACATCTTGTAAAGGCACCTTTTCATGTGTGTACAGACCATAAAAATGTAGGTAGGGGCTTCTTTTCCACAGTGGGTGCCCCTGTGGCATTCACAAATGCCTCACTGCTGTTATCAAGTGGACCAGGTCAGGAAAGAAAGAAAAAGATCCCCTAAAGTACAACCAGCTCCTACTTGGTTACCTCAGACCAGACTCTATTTGGTCGTGTGGGACCAAATGTCAAGCTAGACAAAGAAGGCAAGTATACAGTGAGTTAGACTATTGTGGAGAAAGAGAAAGAATAAAAAGAATGTGGGCAATAGTGACATTTTGGTCAGTCCAGTGGGTGCAACCCACCACTTGCTTACTCTGAAAAACTTGTGGGGTGCAAGTTCTTGTAGTTAGCATGGCTGTTATTAAAATCCATTACAGCATATATGAGCCATTAGCTTTCCTATTCTTAAAAACTGCAATTTTGTGAGTCAATCTAGATGAAAACAGTTTAATTAAAAGTTGCCCTAATTAGTGTGGCTATGGCAGCAAATAAAGAGGATAACACGTTAATGCTCCTCTGAAGCATACTTCTTCTTCACCTCTCCCCTTCTATTGAAAGATTTAGTATTTGACTGACTCAGTAAATTACTGATTCATTAATTTATGCTTGGGGGATGAGAAAGTTACTTTCAATAGAACTAAACCTACAACCTACTAATGTAAGAGGCTCTTTGTGAGACTCCTCACACTGTAAATCAATCCATTTCTCCTAGTTCAGGGTTTGGAACATCAGCTAAACTTGGTTTTGTACTACGAGGGTTCAAGAATTGTTTATTTTTCTTCCAGGGTAGATGGTGCTTGTCGTAAGTCAGCCGAGGTGATGAGCTCAGAAGGAGGTAGAATGAATGTACAGGATATGAAATCTAGTAAAACTCCTTCTTTTACACAGGACCATGAACCACTGGGCAATATAAGATTAAATGTACAGACAGCCAGAGAGATTCCAACTCAAATCACATTGACCATCTTAAAATTTATCAATCCATCTATCTATCTATCTGACGGTATCAGCATCTTCTTATTTAGCTTTACATTATAAATGTATTCATCATACTAATCCTATTAGGTATATAATATCCCTGCCAGCATTCCTGGCAGGAGCTTATCACCACTCCTATTGTTCCACTCCTTTTGATTGCTTAGGAGACAAGAAGTAGATGTCTCTTCCAGCCAGTAGACTCAGCCACTGAAATTTAAGACCTAATTAGATCCTCACACCTTTGGTCCAAAGCAACTTGGAAATATTAAACCACTAAGGTACTTAAGGTGATGATTCACGTAAGTCATGCTCTTTCTTTGCAATGAGGGTTCACCTACAACACAAATAAAACACAAGCAAGGGATCTACTTATAACAGACTTGTTACTCAATCAGGTAAGAAAACAGCTAAAGCATGTAGGGTGGATGGGGTCTCTCCAGTTTGGATTTCCTTTCACCTGCAAAAAAATATTGTTTCCATTTTTCTTTCTGAAAACTTTTCAGAAGAGGACTCCAGAATTTAAAAGGGAACATGAATGCACCTGGGAAGATACTAGACAAATTTGGGAATCTTTCTTCTTCTACAGACCTCTGTTTTCTGAACAGCATCCAGCCCTGATGAGCTTGGAGTACCAGTGAAAGTGTGCCGGATCGTTAACCAGATACCCATTGACATCTCAGTCAAGGCAATGAAGATAGTACACCTTTACCTGCTTTCATGTATGCAACCACTGGATGATGTGCTCTAAGGTCAGTTATTTTGAAGTGCAAGCGTATTTTGTGTAATTTTCTTTACAGAGAATGTACCAATCTTTCATATAAAAAACATCTGTGTTTTCTTAGGCCCTCTTTAAAAGGTTGTGTTGACATCAGATTAGATAAATCTTCATATTTTGTTTAACATCATTTCTATTCCATTAGTAGTTTTCATAATCTCATGGCAAAACCATGCAAGAACGAGGCTGGCCCTACATCTAGATCACATTTTAAATCAGAAAGCCAAAGTCGCCTGCAAGTTGTAAAATAAAAAACTTAATAGGCATGAAAACCTGTGTAGCTCAAACAAAAACTGAAGGGGAATTTATTTCAGCAAGTCCTGAGGAATGACCTGAGTGAGGGTAAAAAGATGTCTAGCTGAGAGCATGGGGCAGAGCTACTGCTGGACTTGCTGGAGGAATCGAGGTCAGCTCCTGTGGATTGAGATTATCCAGGAAGGGCAGGGGTTGGAAGGTGAGTGATGGTGGGTCTGGATTTATCCCTTGGATTCAGCACACGTCCCCAGACTGGGCTGGAAATCTGTAGATGTGGCTGTGAAGATCTTACAGACTGGTCAGAGAATAGCTGTAGTGTGTTGGGGGTTAGGCAAAGTTGTAGCCTGAGGTGAAAAGGCATTAAGTTTATGCAGGCTCATGCATGAAACCTCTGCAGGTTTTGAACTTCCAGTGAATTTCACTATGAAGCCATCCTACTGCACACGTGGGGTGCTGGTCAGTTTGGAAAATATTTGCAAGCTGAAATGACTGCTGGAAGTGCCTTATAAATGTTCTGGAAAATTAATATCAATTACTTAAGAAAAGCCAAATTACCAACAAAGTGGACTTCAGAAGGACATAAAGTCTACTTTTTTCTTTTTCCCTGACCATTTCTGAGTCACTTAAGCTCATCAAAAAACCACCAAGTAAATTAATTTTTAATGCCCTGTGGTTCATGAAGAAATACAAAAATTTTACAAAAGATGTTTTAAAAGTTGCAAACAAATAACAGCTTTCCTGAAAGTTCTATTTCCCAACAAGGTCATAGCAGATGTTTAGCCCTATGCTAAGATTCGTAAAGGCTCCTAAAAGTGCTGGGCTAAGGAAAAAAATGGCCAGGTGTTGATGGGGAATTTGGGGCAGCTGCTTCACAAACCATTTTGATCCAGAGACTTTTAGAGGGAGGATTGCAGGAGATGGAGTGGGTGGCTTCAGCCCCAGTCTATCTTTGAAATACCCTGACAGAGCTGTGTTAGCAGTGCAGCTCTTACAGCTTTGTTGGCTTAATGATGAGAGATAAAACAAAAAATTTTGATTTCTACCTCAATAAAGCCCCAATACCTCCCTACTCCTTTGAGTCTCATGTCTGATATACCTTGAAGGAAGAATCTCTTTGAAGGTCCATCAGTGAAGAAAGCTGTGGCACTTCTTATCATGGCTGGACTCTATTTTCAAGGCAAGGGAAATTCCAGTGAACTTCAAGATCCATCAAGGTGGTTTAGCTCTTACTCATCACCCTCCTGGCATCCAGGCTTGAAATTCTTAATGTGATTAGTGCTGGGGAAACAATTTTCGTCCTCCTCAGCTTCACTCACAACCCCTGTAGAGCACAAAACTTAACGATCGAGAAGGGAAGGTTCACTAAAAGCTTCCCTATTTATAGCTGGAGCGAAATGGCATGGCTTTGTCCTCAGCTTGTGATTTCATAGAACACGAATGTCTCTTTATCGCACGGCAGACAGAGACAGAACAATTATGCAGATCTACAATAAAAACACTGAAAAGAGAGAACATAAAACTTGAACTATTGTGGCAGAAGTAACATCTCATATGCTAGCAATGTATGGTCAGCCAGGAGGAATGCCTGCTAGCATTTTAATGTTGAAGTTCTAAGTAATTCCATTTTTCTGTAAAGTCTCTGGCATCTGGTATGTTATTAAGTAACCCAGTAGAGATCTGTTAAATGCATAACCTCACTGCACAAAGGATACATTCTCTTACTAGATTTCTCTGTTTAACCCATACTTGCCTTTGCGTGCTCCACAGATGCCAACCGTGATTTTGCAAACTTGGTTGAAACATTTCAGTAGGACAAATGTCTCCCTGCCATCCTCACAAGTTTAAGGTTGGAGCCTCTGTTGGAAAGGATTAAGGGTGGTCAACCATGGCCAAACAAGTGACCATAACGACTGAGCTGAGTTTCATTCCCCCTGGAGTATGATTCAGGTGTGGCATTCAGAGAAAATCCAAGATAAGTGTCATTAGATTACTAGGGACCTCAGAATAGAGGTATAAATTCCTCATATTGCTGTTGTCACAAGGAAAAGTCTTCCCTAGCATGTGAAAAGACAAATACAAGAGCATGGCTAACATGAAAAGCTGAATCAGCACAGTAAGTAGTGGGAAGTTTGTGGCCTCCTCAGCTTTTAGGCGTTTTTGCTTGCACAGGTCTTACAACAGAGGAGGGCTTTTACAACAGCCTTAACTCCCAAAGTCTTCTGCACATGGCATCTACCCTCATGGTGAGCGGAAAAGAAAAGCTGTAAATCTCAGTTTTATCTGAAATGGTGCCAGTGGCAGCTGGTGTCAAAGCAAGCGAGTAGCAGAATTTGCGTGAGTGGACATGGCGGCTCAAAACTTGTCTTTTCCTGAGACAGAGAAGGAAGGATGTTAACATTCAGCCCTTGTCTTGTCCTTTTCCTCTCAGCAGGTAAAGCTGATCTAATTATCATGTGTTCATAATGAAAAGGGAGAATGCTGTAAGTATACAGTTAGTTGGCTGTAACAGTGACCCAAGGAGTGGAACTGGCCCTGAATAACACAGGAATTTAGTATTTATCTTAGTACAAATGCTGCTGATTTGGCTATAGAAGAAAGAAAATTAATCTTTTAAAAAAAATATAGGAAAAGAAAAGAAAGAAACTGCCTTTTACAGCCCCATATTCCTACTCCTTACAGTTCCTACAACAAAAAATACTCATGGTGTTTATAAGAGTTTATCTGCACAAGTATTAAATGAATCGGAAACGGATCAAAAAGTTAAATATATACCTGCTAACAGCAAAGATCTGAATGCATCCGTAACTGATGTAGGGAGGGAACTGTGCAATTAACTCCAACTGTGGAGTGATTGGAAACAGCTTGTTCAGTACTTCTGAATGTTTTTCCTGCAGCACAGCATATTTTCTTAATAAGAAATCTTGTATCATCCCGTGTCTGCAGGTTCTTCTCTTTGTTCTACCACACTCCAGGGTTTTAATACTTCCATTTGCATACCTCAGAAGACCTTGATACAGGCTATGGAAGTTAAAGTGATCCTTTTTACTCAATTCCCTAGGGTTTAAATCAGGCCCTAGATAGCTTTGTCTCCCTGACATTTGCTTTCCTTGAATATTTGAGTTTTTTGTTACTTCCTTGTGTGTTGCAGACCCAGCTAATGTGGAAATCTCTGCTTCTCCAGTCAGGGGAAACCCACCTTCTGGGACTTTATCTTAACTAGAAATGATTGTCTGGGTTATTCAGAAACCTTTCTGTAAATAAACCCCTGACAGATGCTTGCATAATTAGAGTCCCTCATGAATATGGTATCTTGTGGCTTAGGATCAAGCAATATTTGATTTATGAAATATTCTAAAATCCAGCTGGACTGTAGTTTATGTCCAATGAGTTTATCTTTGGTTTTTACTCCTTGCCTACGTTCAGATCAACTCATCACAACCCTGTTAATCAGTGTTTCCTTCTAATGAAATTGTACTCTTCAAAATCTGTAGCAGTAACAGTAAGAAGTATCCTCTACTGCAGGGCATACGTAATTTGTTCATTTAATAATGATTTTAAAATATTTAAAATCTAAACAAAACAACAAGTTCCTGCTCTTGTATTCAGGTGTGATTTACCCATCTTTCATGATGAGACAGGCTTAATAATTATGTAAGCCCTTGGGCTAGTATACATGAACATTAAAGTGAATTATGACATGATCAGATTGCTAAGGAAAGCCACAGTTATTTTGCAAAAATGGGGCCAAATTCTGCTCCCCTGTAACTGATTGCAGTTCTATAGGAGTCAGCAGAGTTACCTTCCTGCAAAATTTGCTCCATGCAACCTACTGTAAGCTTGATATTATAGTACTGTCGTACTCTCTGCTGCCAAGATAATAACACTGCAAAAATATGGTAATTGTTCCATTTTACATTGCAAGTGCACCTATAACATGCTGTGAAACAATGGGAACAAAACAAGAGATGACTCAAGCAAACAGATTTATAATATGTGTGGTGTCAGGGTGCAAAGCATAAAGGGGGAAAGCAAGAGAATTGTACAGCTACAGTAGTTTTACCAAAGATCAGAGAAGTCAGTGTGAGTCTTTCCATTTTTCTTTTGGTGAGATTTAGACCAAATCCCTTTGGGGAGTCATAATGAAGTTTATTTCCATTATAAATATACAGTTGATATGTCAAATTATACTACCGTCATGAGAAAAAGATTACAGAGTCACAGCCCAGCTGAATTTCACATGAAAGAAAATTACATTAAGTTACTTTTGCCAAATTCTAAAGAGAATGGTATTTGACAAGGAAAACATTTATACTTCTTAGATACAATCACTAAATTTTATTCTTTCTGTGGTAATGTCTATTGCATTCTCTAATGAGCAAGCTGTCCCTCTTAAAGATTTATCCTTGCTGACCTTTCTCTGTATCTTCCTCCTGATCTTAGCATATGTCTTAACAGGAGGAAAAAAATCATGTTTTTACTCCAAAATAGTCAAGTGCTAGTGGAGGCTGGATAGGTGTACTAGTTGCAACTAACTCATCTTGAAGCAGAAGTTTTTTGTTGTCTCCATGTATTTCTTATTTCAGTGACTAGTTTGGTTTATAAATTAGCTTCTATTTTTCCTCAAAGTGAAGACAAAGCATTATTGCAAAGATAAAATTTTTTATAGACATAAACCAGACTGTATGATTAATGGCTTTCATTCACTGAGTGTTATATGTATATGAACCATATCTTACTACAGGATGAACCAAAAGTTTGATGAAGATCTCTGTATTTAAAAAATGAACAAAACCAACCAACATGTTGTTAATTGCACAGAAAAATGATATGGAAAAGAGCCTTTGACAATATTTACATCAGAATCTGTTCTTTCCCTTTCGAAAAATGAAGTGATCAGCACGCTTTCATCAAGCATTCAAAATTCAGAATTTTCAACCATTGCTACTCATTATAAACATAATTTGGTTTTTGGTGGGTGGAATTCTCATTAGGCTTTGAGCTGGTTGACATGTTTCAATAACTGAAAAACAAAGCCAAAATCTCAGCAATGTGAAAACACACACATTTGTTTATTTTCCAAAATTACCCTACTGATATTCTCTCCCCAAATTAAAAGCGTTTTAATGTATACTGATAAATTTCACATGTCTCTAATTTTGAAGGATATAATTTATTTTGGTTCTAGATTAAAAAGCTCTCCATATAATTCATATTCTCCCATTACTGTATGCACTGACAGGTTGTAAAGAAGACATAACAGAATGAAGTCTAAGAAAAAATTTACAGTGAAGGGATGAAGGAGTGTTTTTTATCTGTCTGTCTCCTGAAGTCTTCAGATGGTGACTAGATGCCTACAGATAAGACATTTTTAATCAAGGAGTTAGAGAACTCCATGGTTGAAATGACATTGAGTGAGTCATAACTCAGAACATCTAACAAAATCTTCAGTCATTAGAATATACATCCCTCTGAATACAGATAATTTCCAAGAGCCAAGGACTAGATCTTCTTAAATCAGTTATTTCAGTGGGAAGAGGAGCTTCAGAGGACCTACAAGTCATTTTTAAGGGACCTAAATGTTAGAGCTGACCTAGGGCAATGTGACAGAAGTCGCTGGCTGAAATTCTGGCTCCATTGAGCCCAAGAGGGAGCTGGAATTCAGTGGGGCCATGTTACCACCCAGTGTGTCGATGGGAAAATTGCCAGTTTAAAATTAGAGAAAACTATATAAGATATTTAATCCCAGGAAGCAAAATAGAAAAGGTATTCCAGTCCCCAGTCCCTCATCTCCCCTCAAGCCCTCTCCCCAAAACCAACAATATGGGCCAAATGGAGAGTGACATCAGATTTACTGGTCTGTGTCAGCACACGACATATGTGAGACAAGTCTCAGCAGAAGGCGCGTGAGTTCTTTCTATTTCTAACATACAAAATGGGTATCTAATGGAGTGAGATATTGCGTAGATTGGATGAAACTAAGTTCATCAGGGGGTTCACAACATCACAGAATGGTTGAGGTTAGAAGGGATCTCTGGAGGTCATCACACCCAACCCACCTGCAGGGTCACCTAAAGCAGGTTGCCTATGTCTATGTTGCCAGTGGCTCTGTTTCACAGAAACTTCCAAGGACATATTCCACTCTTCATCAAAATTTAATGATGATGCCATCACACCTTCTAGGTTTGCACTTCTAGGTGTAAACTCTTCTCTAGTTCCTTCAGCACTGCTGTTTCTCACTCAACCCTGGATCTTCTAGCAGGAAGTTAGCTAATAACCCCACAGTTGCTATGAGAGCGTAATTCTAATGACAGAAAACAGGAGGAAGAAGGGGGTACTTTTGGAGTGTTTTATTGTAATTTAAGTAGGCTTCTAAGATATGAGAAGCCAGTAATCATGTCAGAGGTTACAAGGAGTTTTCGTGCAATTGCAAATCCATATTCTCCATCCTAACACACAATCTGGGAGAAGGGCAGCCAAACGTAAGTGGCAGAACCAGGAGGAGTAAGAGAGCTGTTAGCCAGCTCTGGTTTGTCTCTCCCTCTTATCAGATCGTAACTTCACAGTAGCAGCTTCCATAGCAAACTCCTTGTAGCCCTTCCAGATTAACTTTCAAGCCTGATTCCCTAGACATGGGAAATTTCAGACGTATGAGAGCAGCTAACGAGGCAGAGGAGAAGTTCTTCTGGCTGCAACAAACTGCATGGGGTCCCTCTCTGATGGAGCATGGTTTCCTTTGCATACAAGCCCTGCAGGTTCCCCAATGAGATGGACTAGGTTAATTTGTCATTAGGTATTAAGAAAATCCTGACAAAGATCAAGACCATGCTGTGAATGTTTGATGGGCACCTGTCTGTGTTTTTTCCAATTGGCTAAGGTTTCCACTGGTGGACATGTATTTCAAACTGCTACAAGATCAATCTGCCCTAAATTATTTCATGCTGGTAGACATCCCAAGGAATGTCACTGAATGAAGTAATTTGGGATACAACATGGCATAACAGCACACAATTGCTTGGCTGAGATTATTCCAGTTTTACATCCACTTACGAAACTACAACAGAAATCTGTCCACTGGTAAGATTTGAATTATTAATTTTAATCTTAACTATTTTTTTTTTGCTTGTCAACCAGCTTTTCCAACATTTTGGATGATATTTCCTGTTTTACTCCATCCTGGGTTGCAGTTCCCAGGACAGAAGGAAGAAAATGGGCATCAGTTTAGATTGTCTGTGCCAGGAAATATATAATAATGCTGTCGTTCTTAAGAAAACTCTGCAGCAGCAGGCTCAGACAGCTACAAAGTAGAGCACATGCATGGATTTGTCATCCTGCCTTACTCTTAAACAACATTGGCTTCTTTGTCAATTGTAAGGAGACAAGGGGGAAAACCCCTTGGAGGTGAGCCACACATTTATTTGTTCCTGAGCTCTTATAGCAATGCTGGCTGCAACACAATCCTTTTTTTAGAAAGGAGAGGTGAGCATCTGTGCAACTTGTTCAGAAAAGTCAGCAGATATGTTTGACAAATGCATTTTCTTGACACATGTTGACTTGCGACATCCAAGGACAGGATGTATGTGACTCCATAAATGCGATGTTCATGACAGATCATGAATGCTGCTACCTGTCCCCTACAGCTCTGCTTCTGGTATGAAGAAACCATCCAGTATGGGAGAGATCTATGGGCCAGAGGCGCCCTACCACACTACTGACATGGAGCGAAGCAAATCTTGGTGACTAAGTGGGCAGAAACGTCCTTTTTGCTCTTCTGCATCAATGTCCATCACTGTTTTTCTATTCAAATTAATGATTTAGTAAGACCAGGTCTTTCATCAAGTTTAGCTGAGTGTGGCAGGTCCTCCTGAGAGGGGACACATCTCACTTTGCTCTACCTCCTTCATTTTCACTATAGTCAGATTATGAATAGGTTCAGCTCTGCCTTTATCGTATGGCCAAATGAATTCTAGATCTATGGACTTAAAGTCCTACCAGTTCCCACAATGCCTGTTTCCAGCATACCAGCGTAAAGAAGATGCCTTAAGAAGTCCCATTATTTGGTTTTGTAGATCATTCAGTATTTTTGCCTTCACCAAACGTGTGGGAGAGATCATAAAAATATTTATTTCCTACTGCAAAGAGAAATACTTTTTTCTAGTATATTCTGTATTTTTCTTAGGCCATGTATGAGAGACAAAGCTGAGTGCTCAAAGATGCTATTTAGGTGGTTTCATTCCCTATCCTTACCAGTGCCAAGGATTGGCCATCCCAGAGGCTAAGGAGTACTCTGACGAACTTGTGACACAGGCTGCTGGTGACTTTAGAAACATGCTCTACAGGTCTTTATAAAAGGGTACAAGCAGTCTAAATTGTGATGCAGGAGCACATAAACAGCACCGCAGCAACTGTACTTACACTGATACATACACACAACCTATCCACGTGCTTTATGAGGGGGATGGTAGTATTTTTAATGCCTCCTAGTAAGCACATGTTAAGAGGCTTGGTAACCCAACATGAATTTTAAAATGTACAAACACATCTACGTCAACCCTTAATGAGAAAGTGCCTCTGAAGTACTCCAATAAAACACCTGCAACCTGTATGACTGTTTTATATTGCTTTTAGATAATCACATATTCCTTGTAATAGCTACCTTGCTGTTTAAGTTGATGTAGTTGCAGCTTATGGAGTATGAAAATTAGTATTGGTAGTACTACTGCTGTAATAAGTCCTGTTGGCAAAATACATTTCCCTTAAAAAATGAATGTCACAAGTGGTGGATGAAACTTAGTTGAGTGACGCACTTCCACGCACATTAGCACATACTTTGCCCAAAATAGAGCTATCCCATTTTAGAGAAAATCTGCAAGGCAGGGGAAGGAAATACCCTCCTTCCTTTCCAGTGCGTTAAGAAGGCCTGAGGTTTCCCCACTCTCCCACTTCTTTCTAGAAATTCAACTGCCCTTCAAGTCACAGGCAGGATTGAATGTCCATTTCCAGACCTCCTGTATAAAGGAAGAATTCTGTGTGGTGCCCCATTGGGTCCCAGCAACAAAAGGTGACTAACAAAATAAATGCATTTAATAGCACACATAGCTCAGAGAACGTTTGATAAAGCAGGCCGACTATTTTGCTGTTGCTTATTCACCACAGATGCCCCCAGCAAGAGTGCCCAGAGCTACCAGAGAACCTTGTAAAGCAGCTGAGGACAACTGCCAATATTTAGGCATAATTCAGGTCATCTCATACTAAAAAAGAGCTCAGGATAAATTGCATCAGGTGCTACCTGTTCCCCTTGCCCAGCCTCTCTTGGACCCTCACAGCATCATGACACTGGAACATGCTCTGTATAACCTCTCCACAAGATGCTGTGGAGAGGTTGCTCCAGAGCTCTCTCCCATCATCTTCAGAGTTAGTCTGAGCCTCCATTTAATAGATTAAAATAAATAATCATGATAGAGAATTAATAACTAACTAATTGAGGTTTAGAAAGACCAGCAAAATTGTCACAGAGCTAAGAAGCTTTCTATAGCTTAGGTTTGAAAAAATTTGAACACATGAACAATATTCAGCTTCGAATCCTCCTCTATTCCTTGCTTAGTCTCAATGAAACATACCTTTGCATCTCTCTTCTCTTTTAGATTTTGTAGTTTTCCTCACAAATCTTGTATTTTGTTCCCATTCAGCCTCAAGGCGAGGACTATGGAAAATATCTTCTGAACCTTCAACAAGTATTTTTCTCCCCATTCACAGTTCTTACTCCTCTCCTCCCTCAGGAAACAATTAATTAAAGATCAAGAAGCATTTAATTCAAATAAAGGTTTTCCTTATAACATTTCCCCCTCTTCTCCCTCCCCATCTCTGCTGCATTATTTTCAGTGTATTATATATTCACCAGCTGGCCTATCCTTTCAAAAACAATGTACCAGCTCTGTAGCTCCATCAATGTTAATGGAGTTATCCTACATTTGTAGGGAGAGTAAAGATCCCAGGTTTATACCTCTTTATCATTTAACCAGTAAAAGTTTCACTTTACGGGTTCTGTAATCTTTTGTTTTCCTTCATAAGGAGTACTTCTGCTTGTTACAAAAATCAGGATTATACAAGAATAAAACTTTCTTTTGTCTTTTCTTCCAGGTGTCCATGTCTGCAACAGGGAATCTGGCCAGCTCGCAGAAACTGCCTCTCCTCCAAGAGCTGCATACTGAGGCAAATTCCCAGGTTATTAAAAAATAGTTTTATTATTTTGCCATCTTGTTTGTTCTGCAATTCACATTTATTTATTTATTTATTATTTTGCCTCTGGCTTTTGGTGGAAAAAAAGGAAGGAAATGCAAAAGAAAAAAGAATCAAACCAACAAGAAATTCTTAATTATATCTTTATTTTGGGCTTTGTGCCACTTCCAAACCTCTGTAGGAACTGATAGCAACATCCCAATATTCAGGTGCTATTTGTCCAGTGAAGAGCTGTTTTCATGGAGATCACAGGAGTTTCCAAAAAACCTGAAGACCTTAAAGTACGTTATAGAGCTTGCCTTCAGCTTCTGACAGAACTACTGTAACTTCACTGTTGCTTAACTCTTCTCCAAAGTAAATTACATCAAAGCTGGAACGGCTAACACTGCCCCAGAGTTTAATGTGGTCCAAACACTCAGTTTCAAAATATAAGTAAGTTAGTTGTTTTAGTTTTCCTGAATGATTCTTGAGACAGCTTTTCAATTCAGTGATGGATTATTCTTTGTTTGCTTGCCTTAGTTTATAACTTCCAGGATATTTTTCTAGATTTTGAAGTTCAACATAACTCAGTTATGTTGAGATCCAGGGAACTGGTCCTTCAAAATAAAGGAAAATGTTATGGTCTGTGGCTTAGATGATGAAGACGCTGAGTTGGCCATGGCAATTTATTACATATTGTTAATTATACTCCATCCTTCATTATTTTTTTTGAAGGAAAAGATTAGCATACAGGAAGCAGAATGCCTTATATCCTTTCTTCTTTGAATGCTATAAAAAGTTATACATTATTTATATTTTCCTAATATACACTTGTGAAAAAATTGAAAAGACTGTAATACTTGGTCATGAATCATCAAAATGACACCCAGACTCCCTGCCCCAACACAACAGACAGTTACGTAGCTATTTGCAACTTCACTTAACTGAGTTTTGCAATGCAGTTTCACAATGCCACTTTCTACTGCTTCATTTGAACCCAGTTGCTTACTATTTAAAAATCCCAGTTAGGCTTCTGAGAGGAGACTTCCAGTTCTGCCCACTCCTGGCTTTTCATAATCTTTCACCATATTACCTCTCCTCCATGCTCCAGGCTAAGCTATCTGCACAGCTCATCCAGGGATGTTGTTTGAATAAGGGAGTTATACCTCCCAATCATAACACATTCTTATCCTTTTACATCATGCAGCGAACCGACAGCCTCATTCAGTCATCGACAGCCTTTGGTGTTTCTTCATTGCACAATGCTTACGGTTTTAATACGGCCTCCACGTTTTTCCTGCTCTACCACAGAAAAGCCACAAAGACCTCTGTCCTCCAGCAGCAAAATGTGCTGTTTTGGTAAACTTTTCAACCCCCATGAAATGCCGTAGAGCTGAATGGTGGGACGAGCTCATTATATCTCAAAAGCCTGAGTGGATTCGGTAGAGGGCTGGGAGTGCAAGTGTTTATGGAAGGGAGAAAAGCAAAAAAAGGGTATTACGGAGAGGTATGATGTCACCCAGATCACAGACTATTTCTGGAACTAAGCTGTGAAACCCATGATACATTTTGACACATAAATGTTGCCAAGTAAAACTGATAATATAATTGTTAATATGGACACAGCCAACTGTTTTTCAGATAAGGAGTTAAACTCTTCTATGCAATATAGTATTTGTGGAACGTAGCACCTAGTCGGTTCCATGCTTTCATTGGCTCTGGGATTACTTACTATCATATTTAAATAAAAAGACTAGATTGTTGGGTACCACAAGAACAATGGAGTGCTTATGGTCTTGAAGCATTTATCTTAAATCAATACAAAAGTTTTGAGTTCCTAAGCCTATGTCAAGGGCAGTGAAACAAGGGCCACATTCAGTGAACTAGTAATTTGTTTATTTTTTAATGCACATTTCAGTATCTCATTTTAGGGACTCAGATACACTGAGATGATTCAGTTACATACAGATTAATTTTCCAAAAAATTGTGTCTGTCTGAGGAACAAACTCTGATAGAAAATATTAAAGGTTATTATGCACAATTTGTTCTAGATAAGAGTAATGATCAAACAACTTCCTCGTCTCTGCCATAGAACAAATTCTCCTCTGACAGAGGTCCGTTTTGTATAGCGTCCTTCATACAGGCTTTGTTCCTAGGAGCTTGACAGGGCTCCACAATATAATTATAGAGTTATTAGGAGTAAGTAATACCAGAAAAGAAGAGATACTCTAGAAGTGTAGATATAGAAGGGAAAGGATATGTTCAGATATGAAACAAGAGGACACTGTAGCCCAGAGGCATATGAAAACTGCTCAAAGGGGCTCAGGACACAGAGGGGAAGAATGATGGCCAGGACTCAAGGTGTGCAGGGAACAAGTGGAGGACTGGAGAGTGAAGCCTGGGCTTGAAAAACAAGTGGAGCATCTCTGCCTCCCAGTAAAACACAGGCAGGGTAGAGTCTAAAAAGATATTTAAGTGACCACTTAAGAGTTCAGGTAAATAGATGTCTCCCTGTATCTTAGACTCCTATGTGCTCCTCAAAGGCTCATGATGTCCTTTTTTCTATCTTTATAGACAGGCACAGTCAAGTATAAAGTTATAAAACCTTACAGTGTTTAATTTTTTAAACCAATGTTACTACCCCTTAAATTCTGAAATTTCTAATTACAGTGAACTAAAATTAATTCTGTGTCCTGATGTGAAGCAGATCACTGCAGTTCATGTGCAGCTATGGCCAATTTACTCCATTACAGAAAGAAAAATAGGTCTCTGGTTGAGTGTTTCCTTCAAACACAGAATAATATCTCTTTACTGCTGACCCTTCCCTCTCACAGTGTGACAATGGGGTCAGTGATTTTGGCCACAAACACGCTGTGCTTCTGACACTGATGGTATCTGAAGGTCTATGAGCAATTCAGACAGGAGTGATTTGTGTTGTTGTTATTCCCATTTCCTTGAAAATGGCTTTTCTGGGATGATATGAAGGCAGCAGCATGGAGGAGACGCTGTGTTGTCACTGGAGTGGGGTACAGGGGTAGTTGGAGACTGAGGCTCCACAGCCAGACCCACACACAAGGATGGTGGTGCCTGTGTGGAGCACTCTCAGCTACAGTGCATTTTGCTGGCTGCTTGTTTGGCTTCCAGCACCAGCTCACTGTGTTCAAGTATCTCTAGCACACAATCTTCCTGCAGAGGAAAGTGATCTTATGGCGTGATCAGTGAGCTCCATCAGACCGTGTTGCTTGTAGATAGGGTAAGAAAGACATCTGAGAAAGAATCACTGCTACCTCCTTGAGCTCTGTTCTTTCCCCTAGTCTGTCTCTTAACCTTGACCAGCAATGTCTTCAGGAGAGCTTGTCTTTCTCCTTTGCTCTGCTTAATATACAAAAGCACACCATTTTACTAAACTAGCATATAAGCTTGTCGTCCTCTGGTTCCCTGCCTTGAGAAAGAGCCTTGAGTTATCTTTTTATTGTACACTGATTTATCTTTTGCTTTCTCAAGTAGCAGTTTCTCAGATAATGGGTCAGGGGCTGAATGGAAGCATGAAAGTGGGCTGACAGAAGACATTTATATATATTGTGCTTCCTTACTTAAGACAGAACATGAATTCCAGAGGATTCAGTATTGCTGCCAATTCAGCATCAGCTCAATGCTAACCTTTACTGAGTATTGAGCAGTAGAGACCAGCTAACACCAGAATGCAGCCTTGCTTGCTGAAGCTTGGATTTCCGTGTAATTGGTTCCCATGTTACTGAACTTACAAGGTCAAATTACATCCTCTTGCCTTAGCAGGCATCTTTTCATTGGCATGGTGCTGAGTCTGACAGCCATTTGCCTCATGTTCAATAAGACCTGGAGGACCAAGCTCGTCCACCTGCTTTCTTGGGCCTCCTATCTCCTACTAGTTGGAGACCTTCAAGTCTAGGGGACTAGTCACATGTCTTCAAGTGCCAAGCCCATAGGAAATGCTCGCTGCAAAGACTTGGGCAGAAGTTAGGCCAGGTGAAAGCAGACCTTATTAGAGGGAGAAGGGGATGGGCATTTGGAAAGATCTATGTATTTTCTGGTTGAGGTTTGGTTAGGGACAAATCGCTTATGTTGCAATGCAGAGATGGAAAATTTGCTTTTATACCCTGAACATCAACTGTTCATGCCAGTTGTTGGAATTGTAACACTTGTGGAAACAGGTGCTTGTTCACTCCAGTGTTCACAGAAGGACTCTCTTCCCTACAAGAACCTTGGTTTGCAGAGAAAAGGCTATTTGTACATAAATAACTGCTACGCATGTTTCAGATTCCTAATGTCTGTGAAGTTTCAATTACCCAGTGAAGAAGGGGGGGAAAACAAGAAAGGAGTATCATGTGACCAATTCATTTAAGAAATTATATGGCCCCTCAACACTTGGGGATCTGTGTGTAGCTGGCCCTGCTATGCTTGTTTTCCTCTGGTTATTAACCTCTTTGTACAGATGGGGACCTGAGAAGTGAAAAGATGAAATGCCATATGACAGCCAAGCAGGAAAACTGTGGCTGAGTCACAGAGACAACTCACATTTCCTAAGGAAAAGCACTCAAAGCCATTTCTAGATGACAAAGGAACCGGGCAGGGAAAACCTAGCAGACCACAGAAAGTCAGAGATAAGGGAAACATCTTAAGGACTAGTGTAAAGGTATCATGAACCAGTCTCACTGTGCGATTAAATGATTCGCATCAGCGGCGGTGTCACAAACAGAAAACATGTGGGCATTTCTGCCATTCCTCAGCCCTTGGCAGCCTGCTCTCTTTGATACTTCTTGAGAGTCCCGCCTCTCTCTGAGGCACTTGCAAATCAGGAATTAAGGTTGGTCACGTTTACCTTGTGAGCAGACAGGTAATTGATGTTAGAGGAAAAAAAATAATCAGGAAGGAAAAGGTAAGAAAAAAGCAATCCCAAATATCAGTCTTGTCTCCACACTTGTTCCCCCATGTCCTGAGGTGTCCCATGGCCATGGATTCATCATCATCATAAGGGTGAGAACTGCTGTCAGTTGCAGTGGTTTCCAGGGTGGGATTTGTCTTGGATGGAGAAAGCATCTGTCTTGGTAGTGGCTTGTCTGTGTGACATGGGTGTCCCCACTCCCCCCATCTCCATCCTGCTCCTGTACCAAAAGCGACGGAATTTGCAAAAGCCAATACCATCACTTGTGTGCGCATAGCCTAAAAAAGTGGGTGCAGGCCACAAGCAGGAAGAAGATAGGAGGGTGGGTAAGTAGGATTGGTGGAAGATAGGATAGCACTGATGACCATAGCAGTGGGGCTAAACCCCTTAGCAACAGTAAACTACTTATCTTTGCCAAAAGCACCATTAGTAAAGCAGTTACCACTGGAAAGCCCTCAAATGAGTGATTTCTTTGCAACAGACGTTGCTGAACTGAGGGCACTCCCCAAGTCTCACCCACAGCTTGGGTGAAAATCTCTTCCTCCACGTGGCAGGTCAGGCTCCAGCACTTCAGTTCAAAGGCAATGTCAGCTGAGTGCAGGTTTCTATTGCACAGGAGTGTGGTGATCATGCTGCTTTCTTGTGGCTGTGGATGGTGAAAGAGAAAATAATTCGATAAGTCTGTAGAATGTTTTTATTGTCATGTCAACAAAATATTTTCTGCCTCCACAGACTGTGGAAGTACTTAGCATGCAGCATCCATCCAGTTTTGGAAAACACTTGAAAACCACCGACAGAATCTCACTGTTCCTTTTTTTAGCTACATAATAAAAAAGCAAACAAGAAATATGCTGATTCCCAAAATGAACTTATTTTTTATTTTTTTCTGAAGCAATTTGATTTTTTAGCTTTGATCTGATACCAGAACCCAAAGGACTTCCTTGCTATTTCTAAATAATGAGTCTAATGTTTATGCTCTGAGCCTGAACTTTTCTGGTTTTGGAAAAAATGTGACTTTACATAAAAGTCTTTTGATTAAGAGATCTGCAGTCAGAGGACTTTTCGATACAATAATGAAAAGGCCTTTCAGATCGCTAACTTGAACACTGCTCAGCACGATATTAGTCAAGAAGGGGAGAAGCCGACAGAACAATCACACTATTAGTCTTTGCTTTGCCAAGTGTTGTGTTAGTCATATTCCTGGTAAAATCTCCCAGAAGTGGCTAAGAGAAGCCTTACATTGCGTGGAGTGACGTGTGCCTGATAAATGCACCCTGACCTGGGTGGTCTGCCACACTGGCTCTCTCATTTTATTGTTTTTTAACCCTGTTTCATTGAGGCTTTAGGAGGTGATTGCTATACAGAGGCAAAGTGCTTGGAGGAGAAACAGAGACTATTTTCTCTCACTATGGTCCAAATTCCCCTGCAGCAAAGTTGTTACCTACAGGAGGCTTTTCTTCCTAGCAAGATCACAGCACAAAACACAGCACTTGCCTGCTTGCACAGTGAGGATCCCATTCCCTGCCCCACTGGAGCATGCAGGTGTTGGGCAAAAGGGCTGCTGTGCACCCACCTCTCCCTGGGCACCAGGATCACCCAACACCTGGGCTCATCCCAGCTCACACCATGCAGCAGCAAAGGTCACCCTGCTGCCCTGGTCCTTGCTTTCCTAGATGTGAGATAGAAAGAGTGACTTTCACCTCTGTGAAGTAGGTTGAAGTTTTGAACCTGAATGCCTGTGTTATTTATGCAGAACTGACATGTCTCTTTGTCCTGAGCCATGTGGCCCAGATTCCAGCCCTTGTATCTACAA
Source organism: Nestor notabilis (assembly GCF_000696875.1). Taxonomy (NCBI): domain Eukaryota; kingdom Metazoa; phylum Chordata; class Aves; order Psittaciformes; family Psittacidae; genus Nestor; species Nestor notabilis. Next base: position 36,999 of record NW_009940877.1, on the reverse strand, counting down.
AACATTACTCATGTGCGCGCTTCTCTTTCAAGTCCTTGATTCCAGTGGGATTACTCACATGTGCATGCATACCGCGACTGTGCGCCTGTTAGCAGCTCACGTCTCTGCAAAGCAGGGGTAAATCCTGCTGCTTTCAGCTGATTTACACCAGTATGCTGGAGATAAAAATCTGAAACAGGAGAAGCTTGCTGGGAAAACAAAGATCAACCTGATACCTATTCCTCCTCTTCCTCCACATTATCCTTCCACATTCCCATCTACACTGTAATGGGGCAGCCTGCAGGAAGGTCTGCCTCTGTACCATCAGGGCACTGCTGCATACTAGGGGTTAAAACGAGAAGGCACTTTGGTTTTGGAGATTTATCGTTTTCTCCCTGCTATATTTGTAAAGCTCATCATTACAGTCAGCCATCCCCACCCCTGCAGCTGTCTGAACATTTTTTTCTCTGGTTCTAGAGTTGTACTTTACTGAGGAAATTATAATTATTAAAACACACAAGGTCACGCTCTAGATGAACTTGGAAACAGTTCAAATATGTTTCAGGTTTGAAACTATTTAGCAGCTATGGCCAAGTGGTGAGTTCATAACAAAAGAATGGTTAATTTCACACTTCAGATAACGTTTCCCCCGGAAAGTGGTAAAGCATGTGGGTACAGAAATTATTAAAGGTCGAAAGACTGGAGACACATAATCAGTCATTCGTCCTGATAATTAGATATTAAAAGCAGGCTCAGGGAGGGGGCAGATTCAGGGTTCTCCCTGAATGAGCCACTGTCTGCCCCTTACCTTTAAATCACTCTTTTAAACCTTTTCATGTTCAGAAAGGCACTGTGACTTTGTGGACTTCTAATGTGGGACATCTCAAGAGTTACCCCACAAGTGGCTCCCCCTCTGTGCTGCTGATCACACAGTTCTGGTTGTACATCACTGGACTGTCTGAACATCATCATGTCATTGCTAGAATTAAGATTTGCAAACCATACACTGAAATAGCAGCAAAGAAAACACCATTATCCCTCTCCCTGAGTTACCTTCCCAAGTGTTTTGGGATGCTGGAAGGAAAGCAGCGGCAGATGTTTGTGGCCTCCCCAGCAATCTGCATCAGAAATAATCACTGCTTTTTACCTTGCAAACTGCAAGAGGATTTTGACAAAACAAGTTTTGAAAGATCAAACCTCCTTTGTGCATACAGCAGCCTGAAATAGTTCTCTGTAAGCCTATGTGAGATTTGTGGCTAAAGCAGGTTGATCTCTGTTGGTTTTCTTCCAGAACTCATCACTTAAAAGAATGTTTTTTTCAATCAAAACAAAACTAATTCCCCAAACTATCTCTGCTTTCCTGGGCACTGACATCCAAAAATGAATGCTAGATATTACAGACCCTTCCTCAGCAGCTTTCTCCTTAAAACTGCAACAGCCCAGCCAGGGTCACTCAGCCAGCCTCAGTTGTGCTCCCAGCAGCCCAGTCTCATTCTGCACCAGGGGATAATACACAGTGCATTTGACTTTTGTAGCTGGAGTTGTGAAAGTCTACACAAGAGAAAACCAGGAGGTGACTGACTTCATGAGCACATCTCAGAGGCATGTGCTTTTGCCACCTGCATGTCCTGCTGCCATGACTGGGGTTGACACAGGACTACAGTCTGTAGCTTTAGGGAAATCAGTGACATCCCTGGCTGCTGGGAGGGGAAGACGATGCTTTATCTGGGTTATTGCCATAGCTGAGGGTGAGCTATGCACAGCTATGGACATGCCCACAGACTGTCTCTGAATCATGTCCTGGTGCTGGCTATTCAGCTGCACAGCAAGGAGGCCACAAGGCTGAGTTTTGCTTCTGAATCCTCCTGCTTTCCCAGATAATGTATTTTATTAATAATTTAGAAACCTCTTGCTCATGTCTTTGTGGGAAAAGAAGTAATTAGAGAAAGGAATGGCAGTGAGCATTAAGCACCAGTTTTATTTTTTCATCACCACTATCAAGGTTTGGATTTTAACTTTGGAATGTCCTTATCTAAAATGAAATCAAATAAGGGCTTTGTGGCAGAGGGTCCTACACTCCCTCCCATCTAAGGGAGCTTGTGCAATGTGTAGCATTTGCCCCACTGCTGCATGCTTGAATCAGTTCACCGAAGTTGACACACATACATGTCTACCTACTTGTAGTGCCACATGAGCATATGGCTGCTAACAGTCATGTTCACTGGTTTATAGGCTTCCCAACCTCTGGGTACATAAGGATGGCTGTGGGTGCATTAAGGTCATGAAAGATACCCAAGCAAAGTGAAATACATAAAACCCCAAAGCATACTTTTAAAGACCCTTGTGTGGTACTCTGTAGGACACAAGCAGGAAACCATTCTCATGATTCAGAAAAAAGCAAGCTCTGCAGAACAGCAAGTCCAGCTCTCACAACTCTGACTGTGCTGTGAGGGCAAGGAAAAGGGTTTGACTTCACTCACCCTATGACTCATGAGCTTCTATAGTACATTACCCACCCTAGCTTCTGTCAAAAGCCAGGCACAGGAAGAAAAGGGCCAAAAGACCTTAAAATGGACTGAACCCACCACATGATCAGACCATCCAGATGAGCTGTGTGTTTTTGTGACTACGATGTGGACAACTGTCAAGTTGGAACTGGAGAGCAGCCTTGGGCCTGGGCTTTACATGCAAATATGGATGCAGACATCTATTTTTCTCCTAAACCCTTTAATATTGTGAAAGCTTGAAAGCAAAAGCAAGCTGATTCCTGCCTCTGCTTCTGCCACAGGAGGGATGGACAGGATAAGCCCAAGTGCTATGTCATCCACTTTCCTGCGGTGGGAAGAGCTCAGCTGAGTCCCACGCTCAGAAACGGGAGGGCTGGCACCCCTCTGGTTTCTCAGCAGCTTCCAGGCTTTCTTTTCATCCTGAATCTAATGGGTGAATGGCAGCAGAGTTCATGAGGATTTTCAAATGAGCTCAGAGGTGCTCGTTCATGGGAATTTGAATCCTTGGCAAATAGCCCTCAATAGCTGATATTTTTCCAGTTTATGGGGGAGAGTGTTTTCCAGCTACGCATATGTTTTTAACTCCAATAACCAACACATTATTTCAATGCTAATTCCTCTGCATCCCCCTTGGAACCATGTATGCTCTTTGGAAGGACATATGCCCCTGTCTCAAAGATTCATGGGCTTTTCACAGGCATGTCCTCTCACTCAGTCCCATGTATGAAGTCTGGCTCCTGGATAACTTAAATGGGTTGTGCGGGAGGTGGAGCTGCCACAGGTTGGCAAAATGGAAGGGTGAAATGTGTAAGACATGGGTTAATGGCACATTGAAATTAGTAATTGATGGACTTGACATACCAGACAAACAAAAACAACAAAAGAAATAAGAGGAGGAAGAGGAAGCGAAAGACATGTCCCTACCAGCCATATGTTGACATTGCTCTCCTGACAGTTGGCTGCAGAGTGCAGTGAACCTACTGCCCATCTGCATCCATGCCTCAGTATCGCCCAGGCTGCATGTTGTTGTCTGAGTGAATCTTGCTTCTTTTGTCTTTTATAAACATGGGGACTATTATCTGCAATATTCCACCCTCACATCATTGAAGAAGAATGTTCTGAAAATGAACCACTAAGACTATAGGCTTTATAAGGACCAAGAGACAAGAGTCAGCTCTCATGTAAATCCATTGCCTTGGATAGAGTTATTGCAAGGGTGATGCTCCCCCTCCCTATCTTAATCGGTACCATTTCACTCTAATTTCTGTAATAGTTTGGAAGTAGCTCTGGGAAAAGTCTAGCTGCTTTGTTTTTTGTTGTTGTTGTTTTGGCATAAACGTGAATTCAGCAACATGAAAATGTTCTGTAAATCTGCCCCCTTTCTGCTGAATTGT
>NW_009940877.1:18804-33088 GCF_000696875.1 Nestor notabilis | reverse complement strand
CCTGCTGAGGTAAACAAATATCCAGAAAAAGCACCCTTCAGAACAGAATGTTTTGATTTTCTAGCCAGAACAAATATCTTCACACTTGCCACTATCTCTAATGCCAATTTGATTTTATTTTTTTTTTATAAAAAGGTAGAATTCTAATGAAAATTATCAAACTTGAAGGGAAACATAACATTTTGTACCAGACAATCTATTCTGCGGTTGTCAGAGCTAACTGTAAAATTTATTTGCTTTTTCAGCTTGCTAAAATATGTAAATCTTTGTTTTCTGGGTTGATCCATTAATTTCAATATTGTTTTATGAAATTGTCACAGGCACAAACCAAGAAATAATAACAAGCAAGCAAACAGTGATCTTGTCAGGCTTTACATGGAAGGCTGGAAAGAGCAGAACTGAGTTCAGGTGTTCACTTATACCACTGCAAACTCAGCATGCAAGTGAAATGGGAAGATGAGACCTTCTGGTCTAAAGCAATATGCTGCCTTTACAATGCTGCTTCAGCCTTCAGAAGTCCAGTTGTGACAGGGCTCCAAATTCTCCTGTGCTATTTCAATATATTGATTTTATAACTTCTCCTTTTGAAAAGGTTGCACCTAATCTGCTGTGTCATCTCTTTTCAGCATAAGCAAAAAGCAGAATTGTGTTGCTAGAGTGTTTCAGCAAGCCTTGGTCTCATCTCATTTTTACCAGCTTGAATCATAACATGACTGCTATAATCAGGGTAGATATATAGAATAACCCTGGGGCAGTCATCTCTCTTCCAAAATTAGGGCTAAAAATTCAGCAGCAATCCCCTGATTTGAGAAAGGCTGTTGGATTTACTTGCGTGCCAGGAACCAACTCGAAAGCCAAGACCTCACCCTTACACACACAGGTTGCTTTGTTAAACAATATCAAAGTTTCACTCCATTGCTTCTTCTTCCGGAAGCAGTGAACCGACAACTTAAAGATGAAAAGTTGTACAAACTTGTACCAACAACATAGTTTACAGAACCATTTACAATGCTTTTGTTCAAAATCAAGGATTTCCCCTCTGACTTCTGTGTCTTTGCAGTCCATAGTCCAATGTTCTTTATGGTCAATTTTGCATCAAATCAAAATGAGTTGATTTAACTCATTGAGAGGTGCTGCTTTACATGTGGGACTAATTCAGATACGAAGAGAAGGAGCTACTTGTGTGCTGTGAGAAAATAAAGCTCCATTCAAGTTAATGGTGTTACACTGATTCACTTCCATGGGGATTTGCTCCTGTTCTCAGAAGTATCAGCACACAGTACTTAATGGGTGCTTTGGCATGGACTTAAGGAAGCCTGAGTATCATCCCATTTACTAGGTGGTGATATTAAAAAAAAAAAAAAACCAGGATAATATTGAACACATAAGTCATGATTTTAGGATTATTCAAGACATGTAATCTGCAAGATAATTAGTTTATTAAAAATATACTAGAACTGGATATTCCAGGTACAGTCTGTGTTGTGTCAGCCTGATGACATCTAAGTGGGTTATACACTTCATGACTCTTCAATCCATAGTCATTCTGCTGTTATAAAGCTCTAAAATTGATCCAGTTAACTTTATCATTATCTAAAGAAAGAACTTGAGTGGCTGAACAAAGTGCTCTGAACTCCATGTCTCCATCCATCATCTTGTCCTGAGGACCTTGCTGTCTTGCTTTCTTGGAACTGGCTCCTGTTCAGAAAGAGATTAAGCAGCAAGTTTTCAAAAGCAAGATAAAATGCAGAACTATGGGCTGTGCTTGGCTTTGTTCAGCAGCTTCTACCTTCCTTCTTTGGAGCAACGAGGAATGGCTGGAGAAGCCAGGTTCCACAGCCAGACAAGGCATGGGGTAAAAGAAACCAGAGCGTCAGAGAGAATAGTATGCGCTGGCATGCACTCAGTTACAACTGTGTTAACAAGCGGATGTTGTTCAGGGGAAACATGGCAATCAGGTTTATCTGCACACTGTCCCTGTTTTGGTTTCACAGCTGTGTCCCTTGTCCCTGCAGGAACTGGCTGAGACACCAGCTACTAACAATGGGAATAACTGGGCACCGTGCGCTCCTGGTGTCAGCCTGACCCTCCTTTACTCTTTTATCACTTTGTTAACTAAACATATTTACTGTGAGGAAGTTAAACTACATCTAAACATTTCCTACTGCCTGAAATACTTTCTGTCAAATACAGCTAAGATAAGAGCAAAACTAAGAGAAATGCCCAAAGAAATGAAGAATTTATAATGCCCTATGTGATGGCCAATCAGATGAGGAGTTCATTAAAGTCTTGCATACTGGCAAGGGATATAACACAGAAGACTGGATGTTGATTAACACTGTTTGATACATGAAAAGGGAAATCTTTTGGAAAAAGGTCACTTCTGTCTACAGAAAGACCAGCAGTAACATTTGTAAAGCAGACTAACAGCACAGCTAATGATATATATATATACACACACACCAACAAATCCTATAATGGGCCTGATTTAAATGACACTTGACTAAATGGTGCCACTTAGGACCACCCCAGATGTGGGTAGTGTGAGGCTTTGTGACCCTCATTGTCTTTTTGTCAGGATGCAGAAGCTGGGTGCACATTGCTGACTCATAGCACCGATGGTTGCTGGGAGGACTGTAAGGTAAATATTCCAGGCATATAAAGGCACTGTTGCTTGCACAAGCACCTGTTCAAGCCATAATATACTTCAATGCATTAAAAAAAAAAATAATAAAATAGGCACAGCAGCCAAACCCTCACTTTCTCCTTGTTACCCAGTTTTGGGGGCTGAATTTTATCCAACCCTTTGTGGGAAAGGGTGAGGCAGCTCCGGCTATGTCTGCCTGGTAAGCTACTCTCTATACAATTTCAGTTGCAACTCTTCACTAGTTTTCCCCTTGATGGATTTATATGGGTTCCTACAGCAATGATTAAGGTGTCTAAGGAGGAAATGAGGGTAAGGTCTACATCTTCCTTGAATGTTGTTCAGTTAGCTAAATGATGAATAGACTATCAGACACCTGTTAAAGTGTGATATAAGGCAATAGCCCACTAAACTGGCTTACTGATTTCTTCTGCTATTTGAACACTTTCCATATAGGTTGGAGAAAAGCCCTTGGAGAAAAAAAGGCTTCATTTAAAAGCTCGAATACTAGACCAAGGACACGTAGAAAAGATGTGCCTGAGGGATTTGTTCTGTCCTGAGCAGGATGAAAAACTCAAAATCTCTGAAGCAAAGGATATCTCCAGGGATGTCCAAGCCCGGTAATATCTTGCCTCTCCTTATTCAAAAAGCAACTATAAAATCCCAAAGGCATACCCAGAGTTTCTGCTCTTACATATAGTATTCATGTATGACGATTGTTAACCTGGTTAAATGAGGCAGTTTCAGTAAGAGATTCCAGCACTATTTCTTTCTGGTTCTTCCTGAGTGATTTATGTTAATTGTTCAGGAAAACCAATATAAAAAATACTGGTCCCTTGAGTCTGCAAGCTTTGTGGCAGGCTCAAGCAGAGTACGAATAACTAGTTGTATATGGCTTAGCAGTGGGCATGCACTCTTATGCAATTCAAGTGGCCAGGAGCAGAGTATTTTACTCTTTCAGTTTAGGGCATCTGTCCAGGAATTACATATTAAAGGGTTGAGAAATGAAATCCACTGGAGTAACTGATGTGCTGTTGTTGTTGGACTCTTAGGGAAAGATTTCAGCCAAGATTCCTCCTCAGACATAGAGATCAATTTTACTGATGGCTCCTTTCTTGGAATCATGTTGCATCGAACATTTGAACTGCAAACAGCTTTGTTTCTGAAACACAGCTGCCGGATAGCCCAAGCAGCACACACAGGCACAGCTACTGCAGGGAAAGCTCTGTGTTGTGCATGATGTGTCTGCGGATGTTTGGACTGAGTGCTCAGTCGAGGTAAACTGGCACAGTCCTACTCACGTCAGTCATGTTATTGCAGTTTTCAGTGGCTGTTTAGCTTCTTAGGGCCTGCCAGGGGAAGGAAGGGCAGAGCATGGAGTTTGGGAGAGAAGTGGTGGGTGGTCATGGTGGAGTGATATGCTGAGAGTTGCCCCACATAGTGCAGTCTGGGATGGTGGTTCATGTGTTTGCTTCCAGGCAAAGGCAGCAGTCCTTGTTAGCACTGATAGTTCTGCACCATCTGATAACTGATCCTGGTTTGTATTCAAGGGCCATTTTCAAAAGCCTGACTTTGGTGACATTTATTTCACCCAAGCAATTTGGTTATCCTGAGAAGGTGATGGCGGCAAGAGGTGCGACAACCATATTCTGCAAGCCAGGATGTACGTGGCCACGACCAAAACAGTGGCAAAAAAGACTGGGCAGCTCCCAAGTGGTCCTGAGTGATTCACTTGAGTATGCAGCTCTTCCTCCTAATGCAAATGGGTGACAGCAGGGTTAAAGAACTTTACTGGAGCACTTTCCTGCTAAATCTGCACCTGTCTACTTGCACATATCTACACTGTAGATTGAGTGCCTGGGACATATAAATAAACTGCTTCCTGGCAGGTCATTCGAGATGGTGTAGGATGGTATGGTTTTATATCATTCCTTCCAGTCCTGGAGATATGAGCTGATCTAATCACTAAAGATAAGCAACATCAGGTCTGGTCAGTATGGAGATGAGAGACCTCCAAGAAAAACACAGGTGCTCCAGGAAATGCTGCTGCTGATCCAGTGCTGCAGACAACACTGCATGGGGCTTCTGGAGAACGGCTGCAACAACAGCAAATCCCCTGGGAGAGCCACAAATCCCTGGCACTTCTCATGGGAATAGGGTGTTAACTCTTGTGTGTGTGCTGTCGTGTTGTAATTCCTGCATGAGAGAGAACTGCTCTGTGCTTCTTCTCATGATACAACTGACAAACCAGTGTGACTACCATGAGTCCTTCCCCGTGGTTGTATGGTGATTTTAAGGGACACAACTCTCAGACGAACCACAATATATGTTATTATTTGAATACCTATAATATGATCTGCACCCTGTTGTTCCTTATGGCTGGCTTCCCCTCCCTTGAAAAGGTGCGTGCTGTGGCTGGTGCAAACTGGTTACCCTGCTCCACCCTAGGGGTGGGTGAATGTCAGCACTGAGTATTTTTGCAGAATGAAAGATGATAGGAGTTTATTATTACCATGGCAGGGGGGTTGGAACTACATGATCTTTAGGATTCCTTCTAATCCAAACCATTCTATCATTCTAAATGATGTTGCAATATTGGTCAGTCACCACTAGCAACTGAAGTTGTATGATGAAGTCATACTTCATCTGTAAAGTACTGTTTTTTTCATACTGCTTGGCGGCTGGGTTTTGGTGTTTGTTATTTTTTTTGGGGGGGGGGGGGGGGGGGAGTGGAGGTTGTTTTGGTTTTGCTTTTTTTGTTGTTGTTTTGGTGTGTTGGGTTTTTTTCTTCTGCTGGCAACTAAACTGGTAGACAAATATCTGACCTTACTGGAAGATTTAGGCAACTTTTGTGTTTTGAAGTCTCCCTCATTTGCTAAAGAAAACTTGAATGTTGCAATTTTCCCAATTCTGAGAATACAACCTTCTGTGAATTAACATTTCACAGAAGCTGCAATTATGTGTTTTGGAGGAGGAAAAGGTGGGAGGGAAAAAAAGAAGTGAAGAAGATATTCAAAGAAATCTTGGAATTGCTTGTAGTCCTCACCAGACGCACGAGAATGGGAAGTGTACACAATTTCTAATAAGGGAGCTATGGTAGTTGATTTCTCCACACAGAAAAATAGAGCTATATTATGCCACAAGGTAGACTGAACAGCAGCCCGGTTTATAGTTTAAATGGCTTGGGAGCTTCCAGAAAAATCTTTTGTGTCAAACCTTTACTACTATTGCCACCATGTGGCGAAATCCGACAGAAGGTTCCGTTAGCTGTAACAAGATTTGTTCATTACGGTTTCTCTCATATCAAATGTATTCAGAGAGATTTAGAGAGTCCTATATTTTTTAATAATGTCAAGAATAGAAATCTTCATTTTGCCTTCTCAGAGAAAGCGTTGCATTGGATGCTGCAAGCTCCTCCATGTTTTAAGTCATAGCATGTGTAGTAAAGTTACCCCAAAGGAGTTGGCATTTTCCCCTGAACCCAAGCTCTGGGGACGAGGAACTCTCCAGCTTTCCTGCAGTTTTCCCAGCTTCTCCCTCGGTGTCTCAGGCTATTGATGATCCCGCCCTAACTAGCAATGTATGGGTACTGCATGGGTAGAAATCCCCTAACCTACTTTCCCTGAAGACACAGATGGACACAGGAAGCAGCCGTTCCTGTGCTAACCCCCTGGCACCCATCGTGGGGACTCAGAACCAGGCTGGAGAGTTCCAGCTGATATAATAACCCTCATCACAAGCAACGCCGTGTTGTGCTGCTTGGATGAAAATATATTGGATGAAAGGTAACCCGATGGGACTGAAACCGCAGGGCAATTCTGGTAGCTGTCTGCGGAGCTCTAATTTGCTTACTCTAGAAATACATCTAATTGGGATTTCTCAGCAGCCAGATGCCTTACTGCTAATGCAAACCTACAGGATTTCTTTTTTCTTCTTTCTTTCTTCTTTCTCTTTCTTTTTTTAAGGTCATGAAGCCTGTATTTTGGTTATTTCAGCAGTTTGCCTAATGTTTTAACTAGTAGGTTGGGGAATCCTCCTACAGTGTATGTCCCAGTTGGGCTACCATATCCATTTCCCCTCAGGTCTGGTTCCTTCACTGCTGTTAAGCACGTTTCAGCAGATAAAACAGCTACCAAGCATTTGATCCATACCTATCCCCATGCCATTTTGCTTCCAGTTAATCCTGCACTCTGTCCTCCCCTTTTTTCCTTTGTCATTTGAACCAGCCTGGTTTCAAACATTTAAACTGGGCTACCAGTTCTGCCTTTCTCCTCTTGTGTGCCTGAGGGCCTGTCCTGAGAGCAATGGTTAAGAGCAGGGATTGCGACCACTGTCAGTATTTCCCTGTGCTATGGGTTAGGTCTGAAAATACAACTATCATCTAGCATGTATGATGCCCCTGTCCCTACAGGTTGTCAAATGATTCTACTGTTTGCCCCATTTACAAGGCAGATTTATTGAAGCCTGTTTCCAATTCAGGCTTTGTTTAATGGTTCCTTAGGTTTTTTGAGGTAGAAGCTGAGTTCATCCCTTTTTAGTGTTTACAGTTAGTCACCCTATATCCCCTGCCACAGTCCACTTATAGAAACGAGCACTTATTGCACCGTTCAGCTGACCTGATTGAGAAAGCTGCATCAACAGACACAAGTCATGTTTAGACAGTAATGAGTATCTTGGCTTTTGCCTAGGCAGCCAAGAAGGCCAATGGCATCCTGGCTTGTATCAGAAATAGTTTGGGCAGCATGGCCGGGGCAGTGATTGTCCCCTGTACTTGGCACTAGTGAGGCTGCACCTCAAATCTGGGTTCAGTTCTGAGCCCCTCACTACAAGGGATATGTTGAACTGCTGGAGAGGGTCCAGAAAAGGCAATGGAGCTGGTCAAGTGCCTGGAGCATGCAGCCTACTGCAATGAGCCCCACCTTCAGTCAGCCTTCTCCTCCCCTCCTGTATGAGGGATGTCACATGAAATACTGGCTGCTTCAACTTTGCCTTAACTCAGATGAGACCACGCTGAAGCTGCCTGTCCCTCTCCTGAACAAACTGATCCCCCAGACATCAGCAGCCAAGGATGGCTCCTGGGCTGCCGTGTTCCTGACCACCATGGGAACAGCCTGTACCCCTTGCTGCCAGACAGCTCCAGGGGCTGCCCTTCTTTCTCTTCAGAAGTTCAGTCAGTGGGAGAGGAGACCCTAATTGACAGACATAGGGCATGAAGGACTGGTGCTGGTTCTGAAGCCAAACTGGGGAAAAAAGCAAAGCTGGGGGACAAGCTGGTTAAAGTGGAAGAGGCTTGTAGAAATTATTGAATAGAATGAAGTAAAATAGCCCACCCCACCCCGAGTTTTCATTTGACTGAGAATGCAGTGTTGTCTTTAATTTTCAGACTATTTATCCTATTGCAAGACTTGTGAAGTGATTTTTGTAAAACAAGAAGTCAAAGAGTTTCAGTTTGTGAAGTATCAAAATATGAACTGCAGAGGTTTTCAGAATAAAATATTTCATGTAGGAAACATTGAAATAATACATTTTGAAATTCATCAGAATTATTCTGTTGCCTTTATTCCTTCTTTTTTTTTTGACTAGAAAGATTTCAGAACAATTTTTGTCCTGTATTTTATTTTTTACTCATTGAAATAGTAGCAAATGACTCATTTGAAAAATAGCCAGATTTGATTTATCCAAACTTTCCCATCCCTTAAACAGGCAGACATCTGTATTATAGCTGGTTATAGATGCAAAAGAGCAAAAGGATAGGCTGAGGTGAAAAGAAAACCTACTATCCTGCATTTACCTGCCCACTGATGTGTGCTATTATTCATGCATCCATGTTCCTACTGTAACAACCTTCTATGCTGGCTCATTCCTCTATTGTAGTGCTGCTGATCATTTCTCAGCCATAGCAGGTGGCTCACCCACATCCTAGCACAGGGCCATTTGGCCACATAGCTGCTTTGCTGCCCTCACCTTCGCCTTGTCTGATGACTCCAGTGGTGCCTTTTTTCATGACCCATGTTGTGTTACTGCTTCTGCCAACCAGCAGTTGTGCTTCTGCCCGAATCAGCTCCCCACCCCCAAAGCTTGAGGTGTGGGTTGAATGTTTTTCCTTTTATTTTATCAAATGTATCCATGGAACCCTCCGAGTACTTGTAACAACCACAAATCCCCATCAATTTACTGAGAAAGCCTGCCACAAGTCTCATCAAAAGATAATAGGGCTTTAATCACAGCAAGACTCACCCTTTTGAACTGCACTCTTGAGCAAAAAGGTACATGAGGCAAACACAGTCTTTGGCACATCTACATGGAAAAACTTCAGAGTACTCCACGACTTGGCCTGCCGAGCGCGAGTCTGAGCTCTCGCTCTGTCAATCTGGTGGGATTTTTACTACAAGGTTTTTTTTTTTGGTTGCTCCATTGTTGTGAGAGAGGGAATCTCTAGTTGCCAGATACCAAACTGTGTATGATCTTATTGAGCAGTCAATGAAAAAACATATTCCCTTTCTATACATGGTAATGAGATCGCTGTTGTTTTCTCCAGTCTTCTTTAGGCTGGATTTTAGGTATGTTATCGTGACAGTTGTTGAGGTTCATGGTGGAAACTCAGATCCAGATTCTCAGTTAGAAAAAAGTTCCTTCAATTAATGGCAATTTTATCCCAAGATCTCAGAAGCATCAACCAGGCTAAAGATACTGCTCTCAGCAACGAAAGCTGCTAGTAGTGAATTTAGCAGCTATTCCAGCTGAAATAACATAAAGACTTTCTTTTTCCTCTTTACGAGCTGAACTTCAGCAGTGTGACTCCAGCATCTTCCCTTCCAGTGTAATTCACCCTGTTTTTTCTGTAAGTATCTGTACATATTAATATTAGAGACAAAAAGTATATTAAACTAAAGTTAAGAGTTCAATGCCAGTAGAAGCAAAAAAAAAAAAAAAAGGCATTGAAACGATTACTTGACTTCAAACTCACTGTTTGTTTCTGGCAAGGTTCCAGAGCATATGATTACCAAGGTCATGCACTTTGATGAAGTTCCCTGGCACAGTAGGAGAGTTAAAATAATATATTGTGGTTCCTTTTGCTGTGGGGTAATATTACAAACATTGTTTATTTGGTATCTCTCCTGCCTCCAGCCATCCCCACTTCAGACTAGGAAGGATTCAGTTCTGATGAGGTAAACAGGGTCAAAGCTGGTGAGGCATTGCTGCCCAGATGGAATAATCCTGGAGGTCTGGTGGGTGGGTGCTTTCCCTTAGATGATGTTGATTCACTGCTTTGGGAAGTGACTCCCTGATACATGGTGTTCAAAGCTAAAAATGAGGTGCTTTTTGCTTGTAGGTATTTTTCCCTGGTACTTCTTGAGAAAGCACATATGCTAACCAAGGAGTAGTGCATGTGGGCTTCACATTTCTCCTGCATCCTACGCGGCTGTGGCATCCTCAGACCTTCCAGCTTTTTGGATGTCAATGCCAATGTCATTGATTTTGATGTATAAAAATGCCTCAGCTTCTGGAGCTGAGTCCAGCATCTGACATTTACAGCTGTTCATTATGAGAACATCATTTTCAGCCCTCTGGATTGATGTGGAACAAAACTTGCTTAATGTGTGCCACATCAACCTTCATTCTCAAAAGCTGTATGGCAAATAGAGAAAACTTAAAATGCAGAGAAGGTGTTGACCTGGGGGGAAGGGTCTGAGCAAACCTGAAGGTATTTTAACCAGTGTTTGGTTTTGATTCTTGAAGTGTTGGATGCTTTCCCCCTGGCTGTTCCCTGAATGTTACTCACTACACCTAAGGAGGTACTGGTTGCTCATCTGGAAGCAGCTGTCTTTTAGCAGCTTTTCCTGCTTTCTAGTTTATTGAAAGGTGCTAGAATATATGTGTGCACCGTTAATTTATGTTTGTTATTATCTGTCATGGTAACTTTATTTATAGTTGATTAAAGCTCTTGGTTAGGGAGGCTGAATTCATACAAGCAGCTCTTGGCTGCTCTACATTAAAGTGAGGCCAATATTTATGGAAAACAGAATATGGCAGAAAACTTGGGCTTTTGTGGTTACTACAGAATGTCCCCATTGTTTTCTTTTCTGGTGTGCTTCCCTCACTACTTGCCTTCAATAGCCAGGTTTGGGTTTGTTTCTTGGCAGAACGGCTTGCCAAAACCATTGTTTTCTGATTAATATCACAGTCTGACAGCACTTTGGATGGGTGGATGGAGGAGATCTTCTCTATGTTTCTTAAAAAAAAAAGGTCCTGAAATCTCATGCTGATCCCTTTTGGATGAATGGTGCTGTGAAACAGACGGCTTTGCATACAGTCAAAATCAAACCCAAGAGCCTGGGAGGAGAGAGGAGCTTTCACCCTCTCCAAGGGAAAAAGACAGCACCCTCAAACCTAGATTTTTCCTGGCTGGGGTGTTGTCTTTGCATTTTGCCTTGCAGAGCTGCGTAGGAGCTGGATACGGTGTCCCATATCTGGGAGGATCATGGAGAAGATGGGTGTCTGCAAGGCATCCCTTGCTCTGTTGCTTCTGCAGCTTCTCTACGTGTGAGTAAAGGACATGGTGGATGTCCTAAGTGACCCTCTCTGGAGGTAATTTCCTTTGAGCACCATGGTGGGGATTACCCAGTTTCTGTTCATATATGGTTGGGATTTACCACAGGCTCATGAGAGTAATTGGATGTCTGCACATCCGTCACACACACAATACTAACAGTGGTGTTCCCTTCCTCCAGCCTGCTCCCACCATTTGTCCCCTGCTCTGGCACCAAACCCAAATCCCTTTCTGCCTCACAGGCCCCACCAGGCTGACTTGAAACTCAGACACAGCAAATGCAAACCAGTAATGTGGAGTGACCCTGAGAGCCGAAACTTGAGGGCCCTGCTTTTAATCAGAGGATTAGTCTGAAGGAGGAGGAGAGATCCTTGCAGCTCTCCTAATTTTAACCATAGTTAGCGCCTAATTAATGAAACATTTAACTTGTCTGGGACATGGGCTTGGTGGGGGGAAGCGATACCCCAGGCCAATCAGCACTGATGTATTCTGTTTCTCTTGCATTGAGGCAGAGCATTTCTAAGTGATGTGTGCGTGATTGCTTCCAGATTTACGATTACTTCCATCCTTTTAATGGTGGATTAAAAAAAAAGTACTCCAAAGAAGTTGGTTTGGCATAATCTAATTTTCTCATGTGAAACAGTTTGTAGACCAGATGACCCCAAACAATGGGAGAATTTGTCTCAGCCTGGCTGTTCTTGCTGCAGGCACCCTTCCTCGCTGCTGCCCTCCCTTAACCAAATGTGACAACTGTCCCTTATTTATGCTTGTCAGCTCTGCTCGGGGACTTCAGTGCTGCTGACTTAACCAGGCTGCAGTGCTGCAGGTGATGAGCACATTATAGCAGATGAGACTGGGTGTATCTCTTGCCAACAAGAGGACCAAAACCAGACTGAGTCAGAATATTTTCCCCACTAAACAGCAGATTTTGGAAATTCTCTATGAGGGTAGCCAGGCGTTAAGGGACATGACTTTGGACCTATTAAGATACAGATGAACTCAAGAGCTTTTAAAACTCACCTAACTAAATTGCATCTTAAATATGTCAGTTCAGATAGCTTCCCTTAGCTGCAAAACTGTTTTTCACCCATGGTGCTGAGAGGCTCCTATGAAGAATTCTTGGCTGGCAAGGAAAGAAAGGTCTTCAGTGCTTTAAGCTTCATGTGGTAAAAGAAAGAGCCCGAGGTGTGAGCAGGCTGCCATAAGTTCTGCTCACAGCAAAAGCAATCTCCTCTGCCAGGATGTGACCCTTTTACTGTATGGGACTCAATTTAAAATGGAAACTTTTATAAGGGTAAAAATCTGCATACCTGCCCTGCCCCCTCCCTTTAATTTGTTCCACATATTTATTGTGTGTTCCTTGGTTTTCATGCAGTAGCTCTGACATATAAAACTGGGTAAGGGACCCCCCTCCCTGCACTAAATTTGGACACGCAGAGAGGGACTTGACCTCAGCATTGTGGTGCCCTCTCACACATGGTCTGGCTTTGGCCTTTGGTGCTGTCGATGTCACCAGGAGTGAAGGGGAAAAAATAGCTCAGAGAAAATAATTAGCAAATAGAAAGAAAAAAAAAAGATCCAAATAGTTTTTAATTCCTAATGAATAATTAAGATCCAGTTCAACTCTTCTGCGAGTAGGGCATAAAGAAGAAATGTGGAATTAGTGGTTCTCCCACTCTTAGCTTCTGTGTCTGTGTGTTCTGTTCTCTCTTTCCTTTTTTGGAAAGAGAGAGGGTTTTTTTGGTTGGTTTTTTTTTTCCCCTTCGCTTATTGATTTATTTAATATAGAAAATAATTCAGCTAGACAGAGGAATGCATGGTTTGTTCTGAAGGGAAAAAGTTCTGCATATTTCTGTTCAAGCTTCTCAAGACAACAACAGCAGGACAAAATCCAGTGCTGCTCTTATATTCACATGCTGCTGATGCTGGTATTGCCATGCCATATAAAACTTCAGATGGGGAGCTCTGCACATAATTAAATGGGGTCACACCAGAGCATGTTCACCTAAGTATGCAGTATCACTCCTGGTGTTTAGTGTGAGATTGATAGGAGGACTAGCTCATGGATGACTGTATAGTTTGATGTGTAATTCCTTTTTCTTTACAGTTGGACAGAGGTAAGCAATATATAGGGTACAGATCCTTACAGGAAGAATCCACACTTTCTAGTCCTGACCTGGCAAATCCAAGGGTATGAAACAGTGCCAAGGAAATAAAGGAATCAATTTTCAAAAAAATTAAAATAAAAGAAAACAAAGAAAAGAAAAAGTCCAGTGACATTTAACTTCGAAAATCTCAACGAAGCATTGCAATGATCAAAATGTTTCAGCTGGGATGATCCAGGTGTGAAGATGGAGCAAGAAGGAATTTTTCATCGTCTTGAGCTGACTGCTATCGACGTCTGATAACGTCCACCTGCAGCTGATAAAACTTATCGCCATGGGGCAGAAATGCAGCTCAGTTCCCAGTGGGGCTTCCCTCTCCCACCTACAAGGGGACCTCAACCTCTGCAGACTTTCTTGCCCTGTTTGTGTCATGCTTGCCACTTGCAGTGGCCCACAGGACAAGAACGTGACCATGACAACCGGTAGGAGAGTTGGCCTCTTTATTTCATTTGTGTGACGGTTGGATTGTAGGAAGAATTCCCAGAAGTTGGTGGTTTCAGAGGTCCCTCTCCAACCAACACTCTATTATTCATGTCCTTGAGATTTACCCTAGTCCCACATCTTTTCGTGTTTCTCTTTGTAGTTTATTTTGCAGTCCTTCCAATTAACACACACTCATATGATGGTGTGAATATTAATATGATTTTCATTTATTTCTAGAGACAATAGCCATGTGGATCAGCAGGGTTCCACTAATCTATTCTGAAGATGTCAGAGTTGCTGAAGCTAGTTTAAAAGGCATGGGAACTAGTGGCTGTAGAGTAGCTCATTATACACTCATTACAATTCCATCCTGGAAGGTGAGCAGTATTGAACATTTGATTAGAGCACTGTATATAAATAGGGCAAATGTAGCTGAAAGATCTGTGAATTGTAATCTTACATGATGAGAAAAAGACAGTAATAAAAGAAAGCCCCAGACAG
>NW_009940877.1:10819-18773 GCF_000696875.1 Nestor notabilis | reverse complement strand
CAGAAAGACAGGATTCTGTTAGCATAGAGATCTGCTCTTCCCAGCAAAATATGTCGTAATGTTTATCAGAATGCTTTTCTTGCGTGTGGATCTGTGGTTCATGTTTGACTGTATTGCTTCAGATTACAAAGACATTTTTCCACTTCCTTCTGAGGACAAAACACAGAGCCATGGGAGCTGGCTGGAGGTCGGGGTGGTCTTAATCTCCTTCTGCATCTTTCCTTCTCTGCCCTCTTCCAAGGACCTAATTTAGATAGCCACGGCAGACTGTCTCCAGGGCTTAGTGAATACCAGCACCGTGCAGATCTCCCACCCTGCTTGCAGAGCCACTGCACCATGTTGGAGCACATCAACCTCAGACCCCATGCTCTCTGCCTTTTATCACCCCTGTCAGCCTCCACAAGCTCCTTTATGCTGCTGTGGGACAGCAGAAGCAGAAGATGGAGCCAGGTGAGCTTGAGGGTATTGCCTTTATCTGCTACCCTCTTCTCTGGGTGTATAACCTGTGCCCACCATGGCCTATGCACCAGGCTGCAAAAGACAGCAGGGTTGCAGAGAAGGATTCACATGTGTCCTGAATTTCCTTGCTAAAATTTCATACATAGGCCAAGATCTGTTGGAGGTAAGGGAAACATTACTGAAATGTCTAATTACATTCATGAGGCATTTGCAAGCAAATATGAAACCTAGGTAAGGAATGTGTTTTATCTCACTGTAATCTGTGCACACAGACAGAGGGAAACAGACAATAAAATGACGTATTATTGTCGATCGGCCAGTGGCTCAGAGCTTGAAGCCATGCTTAACTCTTATATCCACATGGGAAGGTGCTCCCCAGCCCATCTCTGTTGCTGAAATATTGGGCTGCCATTGCTGAGCTTTGAAGAATCCTGTTACTGCAGAATGAAAAAACTTTCGGGGCATTTTTAAATTGACCAAGTCTTGTGTCCTTACACATCTTAATATCACTAGAAGCATTCTGGATACCTTCAGGAATCTGGGGGGAAAACATCACCACTGTTTGCTTTATTAAATTAAGCAGCAGAAAATGATTGTGATCTTCTACCTGGCTGCCTTTAAAATACTACTCCCATGGACTTCTTGCAGCAATTACCCTGTTAAACCATATCGTTTGTGATTCTCTCGAAGAAAGAAATACGAGGTAAAGATTGAGCCAGAGACTCTGCAGTGTTTGGAAGTGCAGAGTACTCCCAGCTTTGGCAGCCTTCAGCACCCTGCCCACCCAAGTGACAGCTAGTGAAAAAGCTTGGTAGCTTCAATTCGTGGCTGATAGTGACCTGGGAGTGATGCTCCCACTCTTGAAGACTTCCTTTTGAACTTTCCTTGGATAGATGAACCTAGAAAGGTTGCTTTTTTTTTTTTTCTGGTGACCTGATTCTCATTTGCACCAAGTGAAGAATTCCCTGGTCCCACATTTCTTTCATGAAGAGTAGTGGAAAGAAACGTTTCCATGAGTGACCGTAACGATCTTTTCCTTGCTGTTTTGGCATCAGTTTCTGTATTCCATTCTGATTTAATTTGTGGCATTTCCTCCTCATATTTGTTGTTTTATATTATATATTTAAATATGATGCATCCATAATATAGAAAATATGTTTGGTACTTCTGAGTACATGTATACAAAGTCTAATTCTTATGCTGTAATTTGAAAAACATGAATCAAAACCAAAAATTAAAAGAACGACTGCCTTAAACATATTCAAGGTGATGGCATATTTTCAGGAAAAACAACAGTATTCATTTTCACACCAAATCAAAAGTACCCTGGAAGATTAGTATCACAATATTAGTGATACTAATATTCACTTATTATACTATTAGTGATATATTGTAACTTAAACAGAATGAGGTAATCAATCCTTATATGGTTATATAAATAAAACAAACTACTTAATTTGTTTTAAGTTACAAAGACCTGAAATCCTAACAGGATTTGAGTGCATTTGTGAATTTATGTAACATATCACTACCAACACCAAATTACATCTCAATCAATGTTAAAAGGCATCTGACATTTCCCTTTGATTTATGGATTAACCTTTACAGTTAATACAGTCTAGCATTTATTGTTTTCATCAGTTTGTGATTTGGTAGCAACCCCAGACCTCATTGCAGGGACCTGACTAAATTAATAGCTTTTCCCACCATGATCAAACAACTAATGAAAAAGGTCTATTTTGCACAGCTGGTGGATGCTAATATTTAAACAAACAAAACAAACCTTTATGAAGGACAAATGAGTCTTGGGTTCTGATTCTGCTTAGGAAAGTTATTTATCTTGGGAAACCAAGGTGCACCTATTGACTGGGGTTAAACCCGGCTAAAATGTAATGTATTAAAACCAAAGTGACATGAAAGCAGTCCTGAGGTGGCAGCCCAGAGGAATACATTTTATTTCAGGATTAATTTGCAGGCAAAAAATAGAAAGTTTGCATACCTCATTGTCTGAGACATTCTCTCTTTGGCATGGAAAAGATTGGGAAAAAAAATACAGGTAGTTTTGCCAAGTTTCGCTCCCATTAATACTGTTCAGATGCTGAAGGATTATATATTAGAATGACAAAGCATTAAACAATTATCTGCATCGCTTTGTGGAAATAATTCAAATATAGAAGAGCTTTCTTGAATAAAGCATAATACTGTCTTAAAATAACCTCCAAATTACCCTGATTGAGGACTAATTATTTTAACAAGAAAAACATTATGCAACTTACTTAAACTGAATTTAGTGTTGAAAAGTCATTTAACTGGGGACTTTTCAGTTCAAGCATCGTTTTGCACACATTTAATCAACATGAAGTTAACTTTTGTATTGCAAGCAAAAGGGGATTAGCACCTTGTTGCATATAACACAGTTGGGCTCCATAAAGCCACATAGAAGATGTGACAGGCTTGCGCAATTGACAGGTACACTTGTCTCCCACTTTGTTATGATTGAAGATACGCTGAGCTTTGAAAAAGTTGACAGAGTTGGTTACATTTGTGCAACTCTTCTCTCTTCTGAATTTCTCTTATTTTTGCCATAGACACATGATGGTAACAGTGAAATTTCCACTCTGTCCCATGTGGAGGAAGGAAAAGTTCAGTAAGAAAAGTCACTCTCATCATATTTTGGCACACCTGCTTCCTCACGCTCTTAAATAATCATTTTTCTCAAGGTTCATAGGAGGTTTCCAAGCCTTCAAAGTTCATTATAGCTAAGCTTTTCTTTGAATTGCAAACATCTGGCATTGCAGGAAGACAGAAAGTCCTATCTAGCATCCTTATATACCTTACAGTGGCCCCAACAGATGCTACCTTACACCTTCAGCAGTGGTTGCAGGTGGAGGATCTCTGTAATTACAGTGCAGTTTTATCTGTTTTATTCACACTCACAGCTACTTTTTGCTGTGGCTTAGTCATACATGCAAAGCCCCAGGGACTTCTGAAGGACAAAGGAGAGCAGGGCTCATTAGTAAAAGCTCTTTTCTCACAGCTCACACAGGCAAGTAAAACAAACCAAACCCAACCCAAAAAAACTTTCCCACTTCTGCTGAACTTTTCATCTGAAAAGGCTGGCCTGTCTAGAAGTCACGATCCATGACAATCCACTTTTTCTCAGACCCTGTAACGGATGGCCATGGATCATTACTTCAGGATAGCACCACAACTAGGTCAGTAGCAAATGCTAAGTACTGAGCTTGTTTTGGCCTGGGAAATTTCTCTGAAGGCAAAATCAAAGCTTTCTTCTTGTCTAGCCTGTATAATTGGGATATTGTATACTAGCCCCCTCAGAATAGGGTTAGGAATATCACAAGAAGTGCCAAGCTGTATTCTCCATGGGATTTTGCATCCAGGAAGCATCCACTATGGCAAACTTATTTTAAGCTCCTGCATGGATTCCTTGGATTTGAACAAGTATCCTGGAATTATAGAGATCCTTTGAAGATAGTGGTTCAATAACTCGTTGCAATACCATCATTGCCAGTGCTAGAGACTCCTCTTGAAATTGCAAGGGTTCTCTCATTTTTACTTCCAGTAGAAGGTTTGTTTTGGGGGCATATTTGGAAAGAACTGGCTGTGAAATGCTTCCACTTGCTATAATGGCACAATATTCGCTAAAGCAGGCAGCAGTGTGAGTTATTACGTGATGCAACTTGGAAGGTTTCTTTCATTTAGCTGAAGACATGGATATGCTTTACATCATTTTGTAAATGAGGAACAAGAAGATTAGTTTAAAAAAGTATCAACATTTTCAAGCCTTACAAGCTGATCCCAGCTCTCCTGTATTTTGGAGTTTTTTTCTGTTCCTGCTCCTGGAGTATTGTGAAAGTGGGGGACCCAGTAGTTTTTGTAAATTTATGCACAACTCAGTTCTCTACAAACTCTGTTACAACTGCTCGGTGGCAGTATGGATGAAATCCACTACAGAAGGTTAAAGCACAGGCAGGAAAGGTGACAGCAAATGAAGAGAATGTAGAGGTCAATAATACAAGCTTGCTAATACAGAATGTTTCTAACTAAATGTTTTACAAAGGTGAACTCTCTGTACTGCCTTGCAAATGGGGATGTGGAGACACAGACCTAAAATACTTTTCCCCCAGGCATTGCCCATGTTGGAGACAAAATAGACCTGAATCTCTGGAGCCAGAAGGTTTTCATCTTAGGTTATTCCAGAGAAAAGGCTGACATACAGAAGCAAACAAAAATGTTTTCTTGGCTGTAGTTTAAAAAGGAAATACAGAATTGCCTGCTATCTTGAATGAGTGCTTTATAATCAGAGTATGGTTAAATCTAATACAGGAGTCCAAGTGCCACCACCAGCAATACTCCTTTTGTAATTGCCTCCAGCTATTGCTACTAGAAGTTCAGATTGCAATTTCCTTGTACTGTATGTCAATATTGCTGGATCACAAGCGAGGAAACAGGAAGCCTGATAATCAATTTCAGTAGCTATACACTCATTTAGCTTGTGAGTTTGGCAATTGGAAAAATTTTAAACTTCAGCTCCAGTAATTGCAACCAAGAATTAAGACAGTGATATCAATTTCATATGTGCTGTACACATGCCCATGTGCCTGTAGAGCCCAGAACACAGAAAACTCACTTGCTAATAGGAATGTTCCCTACAGGAATAAATTGCAGTTGGGTTTGCAGCTCAAGTATGATCTTCGCTCTCCAAACTCAGCTTAAGCTGTTGTCATGGTATAAATGATTCAAATTCAGCTAGGCTTAGAAGTAAAGAGAAAGCTTCCTATACATTAATGTGTATTAATTTCTTGTCTGAAATGAATGTCTGGTGTTAAATAGCAAGCCACAGCTCTGTCATGCTGTAGCACAGCCCTGACATGGTTATTCATTTTGACTTACAAACATCCATTAAAAGAAGAACTGAGTCTCCTTTCAAATAGACATCTGTCAAACAAGGAGTGTTTCAGGTAAGAGCACTTTATTAAAAACCTCCTCTGACAGTGAGTGTCGGTGGACATGCTGGTGGTACCCACACCTAGCTCTGCTGCTTGTCCCCATTACGGGTAGGGATGATGCTTGGACTGCACAGCATGTATGGAGCAAATGTCCATGAGGAGAAGATCCCACATTGTTTTCAACCATGCAAAATGTGCAACCATTTTTCCCCAAGGAACTCAGACCCAGGCACGAATTAGGCAGTGATCTCCAGAGGTGAGATGGTCTTGTCCTTGCATGTCTTCCACAGCAGCCCTGTGGCCCTTCTGCTGTCACTTGAAGGGAAAGGACATGGGAGAGAGCAGGCTGCTGGGAACAGGGATTTGCTAGAAGCAATTCACATGCCTTGTGCCCTCCATTCACTCCTGGGAGAGAAGTCAAGTGAAACCTGGCTAGAGGAAGGTCTTTGAGCTATACATGTCCTGAGTGGCAGATTGTCCCAAGTGTCTTTATAAAGCAACACAGGAGATCATGTCTGTGGAAAATACGTGTTCCCATGCCAGATATGAGGTTCCCAAAAAGGCAAGGGAGATCTTTCCTAGAAAATTGCTTCACCTCTGCCATGACAAGGTAGATGTGTATCGGCAGAGGATAGAGATACTTTCACATTAGTCCTTCATGTAGATGAGGTTGGAAATCAGGCAGGTTCCCTGAGCAATCTCCTTCCCTGGGGCACTGCTGTGGCCAGCCCTGATTTCAGCTCTTCCCCAGCTGCTCCTCTGGGCATGGGTGAGGACCATAAGTGAGGAAGCACTGAAAGAAGGACTGAACCAGGGCCCCTCCTCTCTTCACCTGACCCATGCATCCTGGTCTGGCATGGGAGCAAGCTGCCACTGCCTCTGGGTCATTTCTTCCCTGGTTGACAAGAAATGTGTCTTCTCATCCCCTGCCTCATCAAACCTGTTTGAAAGTGCATGCCTGGCTGTGTGTTTTCCACCTGGTGTAGGCTTGTCTTGCTTTCATGCACTGGGAAGCAGAAAGAGCCAAGCTTCCTCTCGACTCCAGGATCAGAACCTAAACCAGATTAAAATGTTGCTGTTTGAATTTTAAAACGCTGTTTTCCATGACATGATTATGTGACCTACCTTTGTTTATTATAAATCTAATACCACAAGTTACAGTTCAATGAATTCACATTTTATTTGAAATTTTTGTCTGAAGTAGCCTAAAGCTCTTCAAGAAACAATTGCACAAAACCATATGAGAACTGCTAATTTATAATCTGCAGCATCACAGCACAACTAGCTTTTCATTCAGTTAAAAGGAAATGGTTACTTAAAACAACAAAGCAAACTATGTGTCCATAGTTTATATTAAATGACCTTGGTATTTATTAGGGATACACTATGTATCATCTTGAAAATATTTATTTTCCTGTAATTTCAACTACAGCAAAACAAGATAGAAAGTAATACAGGGTCATCTGTTTGCCAAACTGTAGCAGATTTTGGGACAGTTTCCTGTGGAAGGAAAATCTGAGATTCCAAGCCTGGGTATTAGCTTAGTGTAACTTGTTTATTTGAGTGTATACACAGCCCCAAAACAGAGGTGCTCTCAAAGAACATACAAACATCTCCACACCAGGAATCTCACCCAGATGCCAACATCTGGTTCTGCTGTGTTCAGCCCTTGGGCTTTGGGAAACTTCTTCCCTATTTGGATACATTTCCCGTTGAATTCAGGAAGTATTTTGTCTAGCTGAAAGACAGAGCCAAAGAAACCTGTGGAAAGCAAGCTGCTATTTTGTCTTGAGAAAACACCAAGGAAATGCTAGAAGGTATTTAATTTTCTCTGCAGTCCACATGGCCTTTAATCTGATTAATCTCTGGTCCTGGCAACAGGAGATGAAGTTTTGGTGCCTTGAACCTGATGGCAAAACTCACATTCATTTCATGAGGTTCGGGATTCAACCCATGGAGCCAGTTCTGAATGCTCCAATGCCGAACAATGTATGGGTTGATTAGTACTGAGATGCCTCTCCGGGCTTGATAATTACTCATATAGCCCTCAGCCTTGGAAAAACTTGAGACAGATTAACACAAAACAGCTCATTGCACCTTTTATTTTCCACATTGACTTTTATGGAAAGTACTGTTTCTTTTTCCCAGTCTCAGAGAGGCCATGCTGGAAGGAGAGGATGGCAGCACAGGATGCTCATTGCAGTCAATACTAGCACAGTGTAACGCCTCAAGGCAAAGAGGGGAAGATAGGGAGCAATTTTGTTGTAGGAATAAATATCTGTGGCATGAAACCTCAGAAAGGATTTTCAGCCAGAGCAGATCTTGCTTGGGACAGATGGCTAATGGTCAGCAGAGCCTTTGGGCTCAAGAGGAAAGTTGATTCTATCCTAATTTTTTCCCAGACAAAGGACAACATAATAGTGTTTCACCATTAGCAGCTATGGAAACTGCAGCTTCAGGGGGACAGTTAGATCCACATATATGGGGCTGTAAGGCCAAGTGCTAGTACCAACAAAAGGTTTTAATGA
>NW_009940877.1:2663-10788 GCF_000696875.1 Nestor notabilis | reverse complement strand
AGTAGTATTCTTGTAGCTGTGCAAATTTCAGGAAGCCTAATTCTTTTAATTAGAAATGCTGATACCACTATGAAAATTGAGCAAATTTCCAAGCCTATTAAGCCTTCATCATGTCTTCAACAAAGACCTAAAAGGGAGCACCTTTCGCGCGGAACAGTTAGCTGTAACAAGAAAGCTGTGCTGAGCTGCACCATAGGCTCACCATAGGCTGATGAGTCATTTTGGTATCCTATTTCCAACCTGCTCAGAGCAAGACAAGATAATAAGTGCCTGACGTATCTCCTAATGATGGAGACCAGCAGCTCAATTCTAAAGTGAACATATTCTTCTGAAATACTCCATCAGAACAACAACCCCCAGAAGATGAAAGGTTGTTCCTGTTGCTGAACACTGCTGACCCCTGCTATGAAGTGGCAGTGAACACACAGAGAAAAGCACTCATAACCAAAAGAAAGTTGGTTGGGCTTACTGCAACTTCTAGTTTTCTTCTCTGACAGTCCTCTGCAAGTGCTATTTTCAGTTTCATAATTATGGTGAGAAACATGGTGTATTTTGATTCTTAATTTAGCCTGTTTATCCTGAGAGATTCCAGGATCTTCATTTGAAAGATAAATTCAAACCTTGTTTTTCCTTTGCAGCACACATTCCATAACAAAAACATTGCATGCCATACTTTGTTACAGGGCTTGGAAGACCTTCATGACCATAAATTTAGGAACTTGTGGAACACAATGGACTTCAGGATGGAAACAAGCCAGTTGGCCTATCTGGTCAGGTCCATCCCTTCTGTTTGAATTAACAGCTGGATTTCACAGTGGGAGAAATCCGGCAGTTCTTTCTCAGGCAAAATTCTCACAGTTGGATTTGCCTCCAACTGCTGTTGCTAGGGTGGGAGGGAGCACAACTTACTTTGTTATTTTATGTTAGCTCTCTGGGTAAAAAAATTCCAGTTCAAGTTCTGCAGGACTTGGACCTACCCTGTTCTGTAATTTAATGACCCTAAGTGCAATAAGAAAGGCATTCTACTAAAACAGAGACAGAGGGTATGTACTAGGTTCTTTGTGCATTGCAGTGCATATGGTACCCATATTCTGGAGAAAGCAATTAGAAGCTGGATGCCAAGGCAAAATAAAGAGCCAGGACCATTTGTTGCTCTGAGAATGCTAACTAGGACAGCTCATCAGTTGTGGGCACAGTATGGCAGACTGTGTGAGATGTGTATAATACGCAAAGTTCAGTTTCACACTTGCTATTTCAGTTCCAAAAGTAATTGTACCAAAGTTAATGGATTTGCAAGGATTTACACCCACAGAGCAGGGAGGAGAACACGCCCCAGAGGACACAGAGAGGGAAAAGGCCAGCTGGAATGGGCAGTGCAGGATTTTCATGTCTTGGGTTTGGGACCTGAAGTGCTGATCACAGAGGTGAAGATTAAAGCCCTGTTTGCTTAGGGGCATATGGACTGGTTCCCTTTTTTGCCTGAACTTGAGTGTGGTGGGACACTGGGGAGATGCTGCCCTTGATTTACAGTACAGACACTTGATACACAGCTCAAGGGCCCTTGCGCTGCACTATTTGCAGAGTCCCAACTCTGGGACTGTATTACTGAAAGATATGAAACAGAACTTTTTCCCTAAGGCTTGTCCCTCCAAACCCTTTCCCCTCTCAATGTGTCCCACCTCAGTAGAGAGTGAAAAGGGCACACTAGATTTGGACCTTAAAGGCAATCACTACCCAGAAGGAAAACCCTCTGTGACCAGAAAATGGTGCAAAAATCTCAATTCAGCTTTGAGAGAACATGCAGATTGCTCTGAGGACCAGCCTGCACTGTGGCTGAGGAAGGTTGCGGCAGCCCAAGCAACAAGATTAAGCATGGCAAAGCAAAGGTGTGGAGAGATCCAGCTCTGCAGTGTGGTTTGACCTTCAAATGCTCCTTGAGTACAGCTTCTGTTTATACAGGGAGTTAATGGTTCTCAACTAATAAGATCTATCTGATTGACAGAAAAATAGGGGAACTTGAACTTGGCTTCACTGTCAAAGAAAAGGTTTGTTTTCAGCTATCCTAATTTGCATTAATGCTCCCATAATGAGGAGGAGGTTCTGCTGAGGGAGAAGTTCCTATAGGTGAGGTCAATCACTGGTCTGCATTAGGTGTTATCTGGCCTTACTTTGATAGTGTGTGTGTGGGGAAATCAAGTGCTGCAACCTTGACCAAGTACTTTGAATTTCATTCTGAGGTAGACGATCATCTTGCTGTGCAAAAAACACTTCTGTGACTCCAATGACAAAAGTGTAAGAAATTAAATCATTAGAAGTCAAATGACTGCAGAATAACCTGGCGTAGCTCCATCAGAATCTTTGTTTTATCATGGGAAGCCTTCTTTTAAAAGGATAAATAAACAAAACACCCCAGGGTCCCTCACTGAGGCTGAGCCTAGCTTCTCCCCAGAAAGAAACCTTTCATCTTTCCTTTACAAAGGTATTTATGATCCTAAAAGGAGAGGACAAAAACCTTCCCTGCCAGCCCAGCAGTGACGAGCTGCTCTCCCACACTCACCTCCTGCCTCATCCCGGGCTTGGAACAGACAGTGCCAGACCCCCAACAGAAGCTCCTCTTTTGGGGTTAGGAAATCCAGTGCTCATTCTGGGCTTCTCTTCGCAGTCAGGAAGACCTCCTGAGATGGGGAATTGAGCCAAACACCAATACCTTTTCTCCTTTTGGCTGCTGTGCACAGCCTAACCAGCCCCATGATGGTCTTGGTGGGATTCAGGCCCCTTCCCTGCACTGCTCAGCCTGGGCTTCAGCTCAGCTTTTAACCTGTGTATCAAACCAGCTACATATGGAAAATATTCACCTGCCTCAACACAGGGCAAAGAGGGATGTTCCTGTGAGATTTAATTTCTTTTCCTTTCATTTCAGCTTTATGTAAGTGGCTGACAGGCTCTGAAGGAGCTGAAGAAACAGCTTTAGACTCAGAGTGCAGGGATAAAAGAAAAGAATGTAGACTTTTTCCCCCCTTCCCTGAGAAAAGGTAATTTACGTAAATTTAACCATGACCAGCATACGGCAATAGCTCACAACTTTGTTAATGGAAACCTGGTGATCCATAACACTTGTGTGGGAGACATTTGCTCGGGGGCAATACAATATTAATGTTAATATCAATGATCGATCAGAGGATTTGCAAGAAAGGCATAAAGTATTTAATTATAATTACATTGGGAATGGCTTTGTAATGGCTACGACATTTGAATAAGGTCACATCTAGCCCTCACCCCTGTTATGTTGTTCTATATTAAATGCCATTCACTTTAAGTGCTGGAAACCTTTCTGGAGTCATCAGAATATAATATACTGGGTAAATTGAAATATGTCCCTTCATTTTTTGAAATATGATTGATATCCTTTGCAAAACAAATGTTAACACCTATTTGTACACAAATTTCTTTGATTATATGTTAGGGAAACTCAAGTATGACAGTATCTCCCTAGCAGGCACTTTACTGTAAGCAAAGGACATGGCTATTTGTGAATATTAATTCATCTTACTGAAAATGGTTTTGGATCTCTGCTGTAAGTCCACCTGGGTGTATTTCTGCTTTTCCTAGTATATGAATCCTATATTGCTTAGTAGCCATAACTATGTGTCCGCTGGCCTCAGAGGCCCACTGTGTTCACCTGCATAAGGTGTTGCTTATTAGGAACTTTTGCTGTCATTGAGCCACCTTTTGCTAACAGCATTAACAAGGAAGGCATAGTAAGAATCGTATTTGCACATTTCACAGCAAAATATATATATATTTCAAATATACTGCAGATGTATATAACCATCAGCTTAACAGCAGCATTGCCATGTTTAAAACAATAAAAAAAAGTAAAAAAAAATCTGTGTTTAAAGCATGAATATATAAATGTAGGATCCTAGAGGTGCACATATACCAACCCACATGTGAGTGCATTCATACATCGAAGTACTAAACGAGGACACGCTCTTCACACACCTATTTACGACTGAGCATAAATACTAAAGGAGCAAATTCTTGTTCCTCTTCAAATGAGAATCCATATCTCCAGTGACCCCAGAATTTTTCTTTGTTTTTTGATGTCAGTGGAAACAGCAGATCAATCAGGTCTAATGAGTCAAATTTTGCTTTCAGGTAAGCACCCAGAATAACCATTGATTCACAGAGAATTGAAAGCTCCCATTTGAAGGCTGAATTTGGTGACAAGAAATCATTCCTTCAGAGTTTGGAAGACATGCAGTGATGTACCTGACATGATTTTTCATTCTGTCTTTTCTGAAGAAGAAGCAAAGTCACGTGCTGTGGAAATGCCTGAAGAGAGCAAGTTTTATCATTTTCCAAAAAAATGAGCATTTATTACCAATCAGTGTGAAATACCCCTGATGGTAAATTTTAAGTATATGGCAGGAGTTTCAGCATCATGACAACTTACATCATGCATTTTTACAACATGTAAGTGCAGCGATATTGCTCCATTTCTCAATAACAATATATAAGAATATATAGTATAAATGTACAGTATATATTAGACACAATGTAAAATAACTTAGTGAAATGTCAGACCTTCTGCATAAAAGTTCAAGTTGTGCCTGAGCATTCCTCTAGCACAATTTTGTTTAATCTTATCTCATACACCTTCATTTACCTTTAGTTCATGTTACACAGATAATTTCATCTCTTTATATACAATTGCTTAAAACCATCAGGATCCTTGTTGTTTTTTGTTTTTAAATATATTTGCAGTAGGTGAAGACTGTAGCCAAGCCAAACACAAGATTTTGTGGACTCTTTACTAATGCTGCCATTAGGTACTGGGAAGCAATTCATCGTGGACAAGTTGTATAAAAGCAAGTTCTTAAATGCTCGTTACAGTTCATCATTGTCCATCAGGTTCTGTTCTGAAATATCCCACCTCATGTAAATGTTAATGAAATGGCGTTCTGTAGAAATGGAGCTCATGATCTAATATTGCTATCTGCAAATTGTAAGTCTCACCAGCTTTGCTGAAATTGTATTAAGTACCACTTTGGTAATTGCTTGCAAGGAGGATCAATATAAATCTATTCAATAGGAATACACAACTTGTTTCAAAGCAGGTAGATGGAATTCTAGCTTTGGTCAATGCTGGATACAGCTTCTTGCAAAGCCGGGTTTCCCTTCACACTTGGTAAATGAAATATGTTCAAGGACTTTCCTGCAGCATCTCTGTAATCTTTCTGATTGTACAAAGGGGGAAGTTTGTTTATCTTTTAAAATCTGAGGCATGAAGAGGCCCTATGCCTCTGTCACATTACCCATCAAAGTCTACCAGACTTCAACAGCCTTGCTTTCTTGCAATTATTCTGAATACAGCTTCACTTCAACAGTTTAAACAACTCTGCCCTGAATATCAACAAAAATATAAACACTTATTAATAACTATATTTTCTGATTAATGATGAATTAAAGCTGCAAAACAGTTTGAAACATGATGTTAAAATAAAAACTACGGGAAGACAGAGTGATATTCTGTGATTCCTTTTAAGAAAACAAAGTCACCCCTGCTTACATTCTCAGCCAGTGTAAGTCGACAGAATTACACTATTTTAGATCAGCTTAAGTTCTGACCAATATACTTCAGTGAAATTAATCCTAATTTCCACTAGAGAAAGTGGAATCAAATTCACTTTGTCTTTAATAAAGCAATGGGTGATAAGCAAGTCTCTTTTCTGCCAGATTCTGCTTGAGAAAGGAAATTCTTTGTGGTGTTAAATGGTGCCCACAACAGTTTCGAAAACAAAGCTAGAATTTAATGAATTTTAGCATAGTGAAAACTGATACTGGTAGCTGTTATTCATGCTCTAATCTTAGCAAAGTTCTTTGGGTACAGACAGAGCATCGGCTGGTGAATCAGTAACCCTTTCTGAGTACTGTTTGGGAAGAAAACGAGGAGGCAGGCGGCTGGTTTTTAGTGACATGAGGCTGCTGAATACACTGCAACTCAGACTTTTCTGCCATGAAGAAATAGAATCACATTGTCCAGAACTGGAGATTAATTTGCTGGGCCTCCAGTAGATGATATTTATTTTCTTGCATATTATATTGAGATCTCAGGACAGGCAAAGGGTCGGGGGCTGAAAGGATGTAATCAATGCTGAATTTAATCTCAGAATCCGATTTTGCCAAGGAGGAATTGCTTAGGCTCTGCCTGTTGGTCATGCTGTTTGGAGCAAACCCACGAGGCTCCAGCAGTCTTGGGCCAGATTCAATTCTTCCATGTTTACTTCCAGAAGAGGAAATGTTGTTTAAAGAAGAGTCCATAGAAGATGTATCGGGTGATGAGGGACTTTTCCCTCTGCTTGGTCTCTGTTCCTTATGTTCCCTTTTCACGTTCCTCCTCCTCCGTCTTCTCCTGTAATTCCCATTTTCAAAGAGATCCAGCATGGATTCACATCCCGTCGCAAAGCTCCAATAGTTTCCTTTGCCCTTCTCATTCCCTTCTGTTCTGGGAACCTGTATTTATTTAAAGGCAGTTCAGTATTTGTATGTGTTACAGATGCTGCTGCTTAACATCTGCATTCATTTACATTCAAGAATGGTGTAAACACATATGACAAGACTTTTAAGTCTATTCTCTTTCATTACACGAATAGGATGTAAACTTCATCCTCTTCAATTTGTTATCTATTAGCACGCACCAGACAAAGATATACTCTTTACAATTGACAACTCAGAGACAGTTTAGGTGATTTGCAGCTCAGCTGTTTGTTTTCCTTCTTTCCTAGGGAAACGATTATCCCTGCATATATTTTTTTAGCCATGCACAGGGTGTATGTAAATATACAGTTACTGATCTTACCTTTACAAAACAACTGTTAAGCGATAAGTTATGTCGGATGGAGTTCTGCCAGGCTCTTTGATTTGATCTGTAGTAAGGAAATTTCTTCATTATAAAGTCATAAATGCCAGAGAGGGTGACTTTATTTGAAGGACTTTGCTGGATGGCCATTGCAATTAAGGCAATGTAGCTGAAAAAAGGAAAACTTGCTGTTACACCATCACCTTACACATGCACTCAGTTTTTAGGACCACATGGGTACATGTGTGCCTATATCCTGCTCCCAGAAGTTCTCCCAGTGGATCTGCACCCTGACATGAGACATCCCAGGGATACGTCCCGAGCGTGGCCACTGCCTCTTAGCCCTGAGCCCCCAGGGTGATGCACAGGCATTAGTTCCAGGCAATTGAGTCCCAGCTGGGCTGTTTGCCCTGGAACTCAGTACAGAGTGCTTAGATAAAGGAGAATTTCAGAAAGATCACCCACCTCTCAAACTCCATCAGAAAAGTTTCTCTGAGCTGGAAAGCTGCAGTGAGACAGACCAAGCTCAGAGACAGTGTGACTGGAGACCTTGCCTGCTTGTGTAAAGGACCTTAGGTGCCCCTGTGAACATCTACACTGCACCTCTTCCCACCATGCTGGGGATTATCTGCATCCAGTTCACCCATTGGCACATTGCATAGTTAATTTCCCTTCTCCTGGGGCTCCTGGAGGTTGGAGGAGACCATCTGAGATCTGGTGGTTCAACAGCATGCCAGAGTTGCCGTGACCCCGCACAGGAGAAAACAAATCATGAACACTTCAAACACAGAATGGGGGGGAAACTGCCTGCTGCGGTGTTTCACCGGAGCCAGACCCACTGCTCACACCTGGGAGAGGTCCCACACTCCCCCAGAATCTGTGATCCCACCATCCCAGAGCTCAGAAACCTCCCCAGAGATGAGGAGATTTGGAAAAACTTCATCTTACCTGTATGCTGGTCTGGTGAATTTTTTCTCTTCATCAGAACTACAGGTAGGATAATCATCCCCATCATAATTAAAGCAGTTATAGGGGTACTGTGTGTTGTCAAACATCGTCCTGCTCCTTGCTCAGCTCCTGTGGAGTGAGAGAGATGGAGTGATGTTTCTCAGAGCTTGGACTCCCTCCTCCCTTCTTCCCTCCCCTCTGTCTGTCTCATTCCCTCTCTCCCCCCTCCTCACACTCCCTCTCCTCTGTGCACACACACTCTCCGTGATGGGGTGGGGATTGTTTTTGCAATTCTCACGTCCCAGACAGCCTGTC
>NW_009940877.1:0-2632 GCF_000696875.1 Nestor notabilis | reverse complement strand
TGTGGGGGGGGGGGGGGGGGTGTTATTGTTATTATTGCTGTTGCCTCCAATGGGGTGGCGGAGCCAGGCGGCTGGTGACTGATGCAGCTGGTGAATTGGGGGTGAACCTTTGAACCAGGGTGTGCGCTGCCAGTAGCTCTGCTCAGCTCGCTGGGTGGTCCAGGCTAGAGAGGGGCCGGCGCTCCCCCCTCTGCCCCGCCACATCCACAACGTGACAAAAGCAAACAGCATGATGTTAATAAATCATGCTTCAAGGTCTCTACTTGGAAATAAAACTTTGAGAACAGAGCGCAGATCCCGCCAGCCCCCAAGACCTCCCCCTTCCTATTTTTCTCCCCCCAGCGAAGCAGGGTGGCTTTCTTATTTATTTATTTTTAGAAACCCGACGTACAATGAACAGGCGTTCCAGGCAGTAATGCACACTTGTCCCGATCTGCAGTCTATAATACAGTATAATAGACATAAATTATATTTCCATGACTAAAGGAAAATGTGTATGTTCAAAGAAAGTAGAACAGAGGGATATAAGGGACTACTGTCAAGCAGGAAAGTAAAAGGAAAATAGCTGTAGGCAGGAGAGCTGCCTGTGTGGGCTTTGATCTGAAGGATGAATTAGACTAATAGCCTTGTGTGTTGGCATCCAATACTGTAACAATTTAATAGTTTTTCAATGCTTTGGAGTGTTTTTCAACAAGTGATGTAAACCAAAGGCATCACATACCATTTCAAGGGGGACTAAAGAGGTGTGTGCCATAGGATAATTATATTATTTGAAGACAGCTCTGTCCCAGAAACTAGCCCCAGGAGGAAACAGGTACTGGAAAAGAGGAAGCAAATTGGTGTGCAGAGGGTTACCTGGATGGAAATATAAAAGCAGAACCACTAGCTATGAAACTTTTGTTTTCTACAGTATCTTTCATACAATGAATGTCCCCAAACCCCTTTTGGAATTAAAGGATACAATTAGGGGAAAATTCATCTGAGTGATAAAGAGCCCTTTAAAGTGATTCTTAAGTGGCTCCTAAAGTTTTGACAAAAATAGACATACGAAAGATTTTTCTGGGGAATAGAGCAATACATTGTAGCAAGAAGTAGGGGGGAATTCATGGCATGGAAAAATAGATCCAAGAGGTGTTTTCTTGGGAATCTGAAGCACAAGCAGATACTCAAAATAAAAATTTATCTCCACTCTAAAATACATCAATAGGCATATGCATGAAGCATCCGCTGCAGAGGAGGTCTTAATACAAAGGGTCAGCTACTGCTGCCTAAGGCATGAGCAGGGCTTTAATACTGAGTAAGTTAGAGCAGATTCAGTAGTGGAGAACGAAATATATGTCTGATCTTCATACTCTGTCCAGCAGGCATAGAGGGCTTGAAGTAAAGAAGAAGCTGGACCACAGGGTTGGGAAGATTTTGCCTTACTAAAAACTGTGATCCTTGAGACACAAGAAATGTCCACATGATTTTCAGCAGTTGTTCTTGTCTTTGGAAGTGCTTTTCTTCACTGAAATTCCGATGATTCAAACAGTCTTGCTTCTGATTTATAATAGTTTATAAAAAGCAGAACTGGTTGAGTTGACTCTGATTTTACACAACCTGTTAGCACCCTTCTGTCAGATCTTGTTATTCTATTTATGAAAATTGTCATGCTAAAAAAGTCAGACAATACACCTTGACCAAAATCCTCACGTTTACAGATGGTATAGAATAGGCAAAATTTTCTGTAACAGGAATTAGAGAAAATGGTATACATTGAGTAGCGTTATTTACCCCAATTCTGTATTTTCTTGCTCTGGTGAGTGTAATCAGCTCACCCATGTCTAGCACATATATAAGTGCATTACAGCTGGCGATTAGCTTTACTCTGTTCAAGAGCTTGTGGCCACTGTACTCCTCACCCATTTCAGTGGAAAATAACACTTTAATTAAATTTCTGTCTCAGTGGCTGGTTTTGGAGACTAAATTTGGCAAATGGAGGTGGGTCATAACAACCAGTGCTGGTGCCCTTGAGCAGCGCCCCAGGAGTGAGTGAGACCATGGGTGGGTGCAGGGGCAGCTTGGCAAGATAGACAGGAAATGCCTGCCATTGCTGTTTGTGTAATATGCTCTGTAGATAAATACTGTTATTTCCTGATAGCTAGCAGTGGGCTGGAGGATTTAGTTTCTGGCTTTGTAAATATCACTAAATTTACCTGCTGCAAATTCATGTAGACCATAAGAAGATTGTGAAACACTTTTGAGCCCCACACAATCAGAAACAAATTATATTATGCCTCATAAACTTAGTTCTGAAATCCAGATACGCAAAACTAGATGTGTATTTCTCGAGGTAATTTTTGACACCTGCATGCAGATATTTTATCCCCAAGTTTATGATCCAATTATAATCCTTGAAAACAATATTCATAAAGAAATGCTAACATGCTTTCATATGTACCATAGTGGAGCTAGCAGGTGTCATGTTATGGTGGCAAAACATGTACAACAGCTTTTACCTAGCATCCGTGCAGCAGTTTAACTTATTGTCGTAACTCAAAAGGAGTTGTTTTGGGTTACTTCCCTCCCCTTGGGACCAACAACCAAGTTAATGATAACCTGGTACTGAATTAAGGTGAAATGACACCAACCA
>NW_009940876.1:0-4241 GCF_000696875.1 Nestor notabilis | reverse complement strand
ATAGTTTAGTGTGTGGTGTCCCTGCTCATGGCAGGGGGGTTGGAACTAGATGATCTTAAGGTCCTTTCCAACCCTAACTATTCTATGATTCTATAATTCAACTGCACTTGAAAGGAAAACAAGGCATTGTAAAAACAGTCTTGATCTTAGAAGGTATGATGAGTAATTGTCCTACATTTTCCTGATGGGGCTGGGTGCTGATCCTAGGTCCTATGTGTGCTAGACTATTGAGCCAGCTTTAAAGCCCCAAGAGGATATTGTGAGCTTGTCTAAAGGGTATTTAGTCAAGAGATGCACTTCAGCTGTGAGCTTTTCCCATTTCATATGAATCTGAGAGGAAAACCTGTTAGTTCCTCAAGCACAATCTCGAGCATGATGGCACTTACAGACCCAAGGTTTTTTTTAATAATTCCAGGGTTTTTTCCATTAATGAAAAACTAAGGTGATCCTTGCTCAAATTTGGAATGTTTCCATTCTTGTTCAGATGAGTTAAGTATTTAAAATAATTTTAAAATCAGAAAATAAAAGTACCCAAAAGTTAATTCTCAGCAACAAATAATTTCTGATGAGTAATGCTTACAATACACATATACATTTCAACTTGTATAAAATTGAAGTCAAATGGTAGATTTCTAAATATATTTACAAATATTCTACATCTCACAACTGAAAGCGTGTCTTGCTGATACTCATTTTTAATTTGGTAGTTTAGATACTGGCACAGTATGACTTTTAAAAAGAAATTCATCAGAATTTAAAGAAATTTTTGACATATATGACAATATCCTATCCCTGAGTCATCTTCTTCACTTTCTTCCCAACTTACAAACTGATTGTGAACTTTGATGAAATAGTTATTGTTACTAATTTCCCCAGCAAAATAATTGTATATCTCACTATACAAATACAAAGGTCTTTGGAAGAATTAAGACTTCTTTTCTGTTAGGTATTGAGGAAAAAAATAGTTGAAATGTGTAAAAATAATTTATAGTCTGCTTCCATAGATAAAAAGGAATACGTGCCTGCACATGTACACACGCATATCCATAAATATGTGTGCATATGTATATTTCTCCTTTATATTTCTTTCTAGGCACAACATAAAGAGCCAAGTGCACACTTAACCACAAAAATTCTGTAACTAGGAGTTTGTATTTTTATAAGCACTTTGCATTATTCACTTAATAGCCAAATAGAAAGTACCACAAATCTTATGACCAGGCAAGCTGATAGACCCTGAAGGTTCACATTATCTGAGTGAAGCTCTACTTTAATATAAACTTCCCAACATTTTTCTTTTCTCCTCATGTTGCCTAATTTTCTGTGGGTCACTTATTTCCTTTCATTCCCTTAGAGGCCCACAGAGCTCTCCTTGTGCCACTACTAGATCTGGGAAGCTGGCAGGAAGTTACTATATCTTTGTACATTCATAAAAAAGTCAGGAGTCTCTGTCCCACAGATGTCAGTGAGATAATCTGCTCAGTTTTACCATTGTTTTTTTTCCCTGGAAATTTACAGGCAGAGGGTACCAAAATGTAAAAGTAGAAGAACTACATAGTACAAGCTAATGTGACTACCATGGGAGGAAAAGATGGGGTAGTGCTGACATTTAAATTTTGAGAATATCTGGACCTAGAGAAGGATAACAATGAGCCATCAATGTGATCCTGTTGTGGTTCTACACAATAACACTGATTTGCAGACCCTTGGAGTGCTCAGGTCATATTACCTCTGCTATTTGGACTAGCTTTAAAGAATCTTCACTGTGAGGTAGACTGTAGATACTACAATATATTAAGAAGGTACACTCTTGCTTCCTAAGCAGCTCTGTTCCCTCCAAGAGTCTTTGAAATCTGTTTGAGTATATGATTTTGTTTACCTTCCTTCTTTAGGATGTGGGTAACAACTATAGTTCACCCATCAGTTCCCCCCAGCTCACTGCCTTTATTTCTATTCTGCTTGTTTCTTCCATTTAAGAAGGAATCATTTGATTTTCCATTCTAGTTTCTTTTCTGCTTTCCACCAGCAAAATCTGACTCAGTGATCCACAAATCAAGCTGCAAATTGCTGCTGAATGTAAGTTAAAGAACCCAAAGACAGGATTCATCTCATCTAGCTCTATACGTCTTCAGTGTAGACATTCATGTCTGAGATACTCTCCTGAACTCTCTTTTCAATTAATGGACTTAGAGGTGCCTTCGCATCCACTTTTCAGGCTTGATTGATCTGTCTTATTTTAGACATCTACTTTCAGACGAGATTAATTATGTCCTGGACATCACCAGCTATTTTGATTAGTGTGTCATAGTTTAAAAGGAAATCCATAGCGACTAACTCAGAATAAACAACTGCATTCAGTCAGATTCATATTCCAAGATGCAGAATAAGCTGCTCGGATATTATTTGTCTGCCTTATTTCTTTCTTAAGTCTCCTGTACCGATGTAACAGGAAGCTTTCTCTTTTATAGCTTTTGCATGCTAGATACTGTCCTGTAGACATGTTTGCTAAAAAGCATGACCGCTTGAACTTCTGAATTGATTGAATTCTCCAGACAATATAACTTGTCCCTTTTTTTTATTTCTGCTGCGTGTGGACATTTGTCAGATTGTGTTGTCCAAGTAACTGCTTGTTTCACTGGGTTTTCTGTGTATAATTTTGGTAAATTCTTTTAAATCGACAGTAGGTTTAAACACACATATCCATCTTTATCCATGTATGTTTAGACAGTGAGTCTAAACATACACATCCATTTTGGTAAATTCTCACAAGTTAGAAGGCAGAAAAAATAATTACTATTTTTAAACAAATGAAGAAAAATTTGTTTGAGAAAAAAAACCCTAGAGATTTTTTGAGAAATTTGATAATGGTTCATTTCTACTACTATTATCTTGCTTTAAGAAAGGTGTAGAGTTTCTGCATGGTGATATAACAATACGAGCTTGATGTTACGTCTAAGTCGAAAATTTGATAGATGGGCTGTTCAGTAAAATCTGTATATCTAGAATGTAGAAAAATACTTTTTATTCAGAGGAACTTAGACAAGCTGCAGAAGCAAGCAGACAGGAATGACACATGGAGAGAAAAGAAAAAAAAATATTTTGTTTAGGATTCATACATTTACATAATGACTTTGTCTTGAATAAAGGACATGATTTTTATTCAATATTCAGGTCTTCAGGTTGTGGATCAGGTGAGAAATCCGTCTTTTTCTTCCTTATGCCACGTTAAATATGAACTATTATAAGTGCTTCAACCAAAACGCCAACTGAACAAGTGCAAATAGATAAAGTAACAAAAGATTTTATATTCTAACCCCTGTTTAGCATAAGAATAGCTTAAGAATGACTGTGCTACAATTCTCAGCTTTGAAAACCTGAATATATGCATATACTTGCATATGCTAGTTACTATAGAGTGAATAAAAGAATAAAGACAGAATCAGGAGCTGTCATCTGGATAGTAACATTGAAAGTACCTAGCAAACTCTAAGGAGATGTGTTTCTGACTGAATTTTCCCAGTTTTCTAGATGGTGTTCTGCCTTGCATAGTAATAGGTGGAAGTCCAAACATGTTGTTCAGTCAGTCTCACAACACTTCTCTGAAGGTTTGGTGATAAAACCAACTGTAACACAGCTTCAGACGCTGTCATTATCTTTATTGACCTGTTGTGGTTTAAGCCCAGCCAGTAACTCAGAAGCACACAGCCATTCATTCGCAGCGCCCTTACCTCCACCTCTAGGTGGGATTGGGAGGAAAACTGAAAGAATGTGAATCCCAACAGTTG
Organism: Nestor notabilis; assembly: GCF_000696875.1. Taxonomy (NCBI): domain Eukaryota; kingdom Metazoa; phylum Chordata; class Aves; order Psittaciformes; family Psittacidae; genus Nestor; species Nestor notabilis. The sequence continues at coordinate 456 of NW_009940876.1, read as the reverse complement.
AGATAAGAACAACCCAGTAGCTAAAGTATAGTATGAAACTACTATTACTAAGAATAATTATGATAAGGGAGATAACAAGGGAAGAGAATATAAAACTAAAAGGGGAAAAGAAAAAGAAAATTGTAAGCACAAGTGATGCACAATACAATTGCTCACCACCCACTGACCAATACGTAGCCCAACCCAAGCAGCGATTGGTCCCTTCTGGGTAGCTCCCCCCAGTTTATATACTGGGCATGATGTGCTGTGGTATGGAATGTCTCTTTGGCTAGTGTGGGTCAGGTGTCCTGTCTCTGCTTCCTCCCGGCTTCCTGTTCCCCTCCTCACTGGCAGAGCATGAGAACAAAAAGTCCTTAAATGGAGTAAGCATTACTCAGCAGCAACTAAGAACATTGCATGTTACCAGCATTGTTCTCAGCCTAAATCCAAAACACAGCACTGCATCAGATACTAGGA
>NW_009940875.1:0-23619 GCF_000696875.1 Nestor notabilis | reverse complement strand
GCTCCGCTTCGTGTGGTAAGTTTGGGGTTTAGCAAAAAGCCGGCAACAGTCCTGCAACAGTCTGTGTTTCTGCTTCCTTTAATGCTGCCGTTGAAAACGCTTCAGTTTCTTCCGTTGTTTCGTAGGGTCACAGGATCAGCTCGGTTGGAAAAGCTCCTTAAGATCAAGTCCAACCTTCACCCCAGCACTGCCCAGGACATGATTAATCCATGTCACTAAGGGTCTCGTCTGCAGTGTTTGAACACTTCCAGGCACGGTGACGCCAGAACTAGCACTGCCATGGGCAGCCTCTTCCAATGGCTGAGCACCCTCTCAGTGAAGATGTTTTTCCTAGTAGCCAGCCTAAACCTCCCCTGGTGCAGCTTGAGGCTGTTTCTTCTTGTCCCATCCCCTGTTCCTTGAGAGCAGAGTCCAGCCCCCTCCTGGCTCCATCCTCCTGTCAGGCAGTTGTAGAGAGCGATAAGGTCCCCCTGAGCCTTCTCTTCTCCAGACTAAGCCCCCCAGGACCCTCAGCCATTCCTCATCACACTTGTGCTCCAGGCCCTGCACCAGCTCCATTGCCCTTCTCTGGCCCCGCTCCAGCACCTCAATGTCTCTCTTGTAGTGAGGGGCCCAGAACTGAACACAGGATTCGAGGTGCAGCCTCACCAGTGCCCAGCACAGGGGGATGATCACTGCCCTGGCCCTGCTGCCACACTGGTGCTGATACAGGCCAGGATGCTGGTGGCTTCTTGGCTGCCTGGGCACAAGCTGCTCATGATCAGCTCCATCAGTCAGCACCCCCAGCTCCTTTCCCATGAGCAGCTTTCCTGCCACTCTTCCCCAAGTCTGGAGCATTTAGGTTTTGTGTAAATCAGTGTTTCTCCACTTTAAATAGTCAGTTTTATTTATAAAAGTTTTCTTGATTGATTATGGAATATGAAAGGAAGTCAGATGCTTTTTTTTTCCCCTTGGGTAACAGGTTTTCTTTGTTCTCCCCTTTCCCTAAACTGTTGATTGTGGTTTATGCTTTGGGGGAAATTTCCCATGATAAGATAACTGAAATAAACTTGGTGTTTGCAGTAGTATGTATAGATATTAGTTTTGGAAGTTCCTCCAGCAGTTTGCCCAAGCTACAGTAGCAGTATGTTGTTCACACATCTACCTGCAAATTGAATTAGTGTCTCACTTCTCAGGTTTGTCCAAAAATTGCATGTTAGCTTTTCTTCTTAATTGTAAAGGTAACCAATTTTTTTTCCTTTTCCAAGGCCACAAGAAAAGCCATTGAGGAAGCTAAAGAAAGACTCATCATGCCCCCTGTTTTGGATGAACGAGAGCCGATTGATGATGTCTTAGCAGAAGACAAATTACTTGAAGGAACTGAAACTACAAAATATGTCTTTACAGATTTAACTTACTCTGTTCCACATCGTGTAAGTAACAATATATTATTTCAAGACCTTTTCGTTCTTAATTTCAAAATAACCTTTAGGTTTGAATACAGTGTAGTTATAGTAGTTTGTAAAGAGGCTGAGGAGTCACAAATTCAGTCTGGTACAAGGCAATACAAAGAAATGTGTTTCTAAATGTTTGCCTCTGATGGTGACTGACATTCCAGTATTCAAAAGCAGTCTTGCTGGGGGCTGTGGGGTAGTTGGTTAATCATTTCACAAGCAGATGCTTGTGATATGCTAGGTGTGCTCCTAGGAGTTGCTCCACACTTCATAGAATCATTCTGTAGAACTGGATTACTTCCTACTGTACATAGACCAAAAGATGGAGCCACTTCAAAGTTGCAAAGGAAAGCCGAGTAAGTGATTATAAATTCTCAAGAAAGCTGGGAAGAAACAGTTGTCAAATAGAATTATGGAGTATAGGAATAAAGATTTCTTTGTTTAATGAAACATCTAGATTGTCTTAGGTGTCAGTAGTAAAAGGCTGGAAAATTTCTTGACAAATACATATGATTCTAAGAAGTCTCTGTGGTTCTAACATGCCTGTGGTGGTGATGATCCTGTGAAATGAATTGCCCAGTCTCCCAGGCTGGAGAAAGGAACACTTCCCCCTGGTCGTAGAGGGCTGGGTTAGGGATAGGCTAGTCAGACCTGACACCCATAAATCCTTTGGCCCTGATGGGATACACCCAAGGGTACTGAGGGAGCTGTCAGATGTTGTTGCTCTGCTGTTCTCCATCATCTTTGAAAGATCATGGAGAACAGCAGAGGTACCTGATGACTGGAGGAGGGCCAATGGTACTGCCATCTTCAGAAGGGGCACGAAGGAGGACCTGGGGAAACAACCAGCCAGTCAGCCTCACCTCCATCTCTGGAAGGGTGATGGACAGGTCATTCTGGAGGTCATCACCAAGCATCTAGAAGAAAAGTAGTCATCATGGACTCACCGAGGGTAAATCTTGCTTGACTAATCTAATTGCCTTTTATGATGACATGGCAAGATAGGTCGACAGGGGAGAGCAGTGGATTATATCTACCTCAACTTCAGCAAGGCTTTTGACACTGTCTCCCATAATATCCTTATAGATAAGCTTAGGAAATGTGGGTTACATGAATGGACAGTGAGATGTGTTGAAAACTGGCTGAATGGCAGAGTTCACAGGGTCCTGATCAGCAGAGTAGAATCCAGTTGGAGGCCTGTAGTCAGTTGAACTAGGTGATCTCCAGAGTTCCCTTCCAACCGTGAAGAATCTGTGTGGTTCTGTGATCTACCATGCCATCTGGGAACTCTCTCCAGGTACCTGCTATTTATTCTTCTGCCTCAGTGTATTGACTCATTTCTCTGGCTATTGGTTATGTTATCTATGTAAACTTCACAGAGTTGTAGCTCTCAGTGTGGGCACATGCAGTTATGCTATACAGTAAAATTAAGGTGCACATGTAGCACTTGATGAGCAGGTACCAAGGGAGAAATGATCAATCTAGCACATAGCAACAATCAGTGCTGTTTTTAGTGTGAGTTCACGGAGAGAAGGACTTGGCCAAATAGGAATCCCTTTGCAATGGTTTTGGCTACAGAGAGAGAAGACTTTGGAAGATAATGAGGGGTTTTTTACCTTCTTTTCAGGAACGTTTCATTGTAGTTAGAGAACCAAATGGTGTGTTACGCAAAGCAACTTGGGACGAACGGGACAGAATGATCCAGATATTCTTCCCAAAAGAAGGGCGCAGAATTATTCCCCCAGTGTTATTTAAGGATGAACACCTTGGGGTAAGATCTCTTGGGTGTGGAAACTGATCATTTTTACTTAAATGTGCTCTGATAGTGAAACTGTGCTACATGGATGGAGTAGCTCTGAACAAGCCAGTCTGCTGTTAAGTTCTAACCTGCTTGAATTCTCTTTTGAACAATTGCTTATCATGGTAACTTAGTTAAAATACTGGTAATAAAGTTTCAGGTTAGGGCCAAGTAAATCCTGAATAGGTGCAAATATTCTATCATACCAGAACTACACATTTAATTTGTTCTGCATTGATGAAATCACACGCTTAATCTGAAAAATTCAGGGAAAAAATCAAAGGAACATGAATATAATGTGAATAAGGGAGTTTCTGTAGTCTTATTCATCTTGCCTTGTGATTAAGGGGGGTGCTCACTATAAGTGTTGCCTAAGACAGAAATCTTGTGGCTGCTGTTTTGATTCTGGAGCATTGGAATGGTGTGATTCAGAATCTAGTCCTGAATTTGAACTGTTGTTTTAGAACGTATTTCAGCAAGACCGTCATGAGGATGTCCTCAACATGTGCATTGCTCAGTTTGAGCCAGATTCAGCTGACTATATCAGAGTGAGTTCACTTTTCTTTTTTCTCAAAAATACAAAAATAGCATAATGAAGAACTTAAGCTTTGCTCTGTAACCATGTCCTGGGTTCTCACAGCAGTAACCGTCAGTATTATCTGGGGATCAAATGCTGTTTGCATGTTCTTTTTTCTCCCATATAGATTATCTGTTAGCCTTGATGAGTTTTTGGGTTTTTTCTTGCAGAAAAGTAACCCAGGATTCTGTTTAAGTAATTTCAATACTATACGAAGAACTACAGATACATAGAAATAGCCCTTATGTAGCGCATTTTGGTGTCAAACCAGGAGCTGTGCTCACTAAAGAAGTCGTGCCTGACTGTTGTACTGGCATTTGAAAGGACAGGGTAGATAATGGATGAAAGTGCACCTGAGAGCATTCTGTGACTTTTGACAAAGACCAGGTACAAAAAATGGAGTTCTAGCCGAAATAATTGAATCTAGTTACTGTAGCTACTGATGAATAGGTTAATATACACTTGCCTTTAAAATGTTTATTGCTCAGGCTCTGAGAATGTAACTTCTATTAAGCAATTTTTCAAATACCTCTTCATCAAAGTAAAACATCACCTTTTTGCTCAAGCATTTTTCTCCTTAAGGGAGAGATTACAACTTGACAGCAGTGAAGATTCAGAGGGTATGTCCCTCCCTTCCCAGATTTTTAGCACACAGCTAGTATTTAGGTTTCTCTTAAGATAAAGATGTCTACACTTAGGTGGTAAGAACTAGCTTACTCCAGTGCTAACCTGAATTATAAGATGTACAAAGCTTTAGCATCACATGGTTGAGCCTGTGGCTTACTCCTGCACATGAGGGAGGTCTAGAAATAGATCAAAAATTGAGAGACATAGGGAGGAGAAACTGTCATCAAGCTCCAGTTATGCTGATGAGACTGCAACCTTTGCTGTATATAGGTTCATCATCGGACATATGATGACATTGAGAAACATGCCAAATACGATCTGCTCCGTTCAACAAGACACTTTGGAGGCATGGTGTGGTATCTCGTCAACAGAAAGAAAACAGATGGCTTACTAATAGATATGATCAACAGAGACTTGTAAGTGCTGTTTGTCACTTACTCATTCTGGTAACCTAAACAAACAGCAAACAAGTACCATTGTTTGAGAATAAAACCAGTATTTCTGTAGGATGTAGTAAGTTTTTATTTGCATGAAATTTTAGGCAAGCTGTAACTTTTAGCTATATAGGTGCTGAATGGAAGTGCCATACCAGCTCTGGCCACTGCTGATCTTAAAGCCTAACAATTTCCTTGGCTTTTAAGATTGGCACACTATTTTCCTTCAATTTTAACCTTATTATTGAAGTTAAGCTTTACAGGTGGTCAGATCTTAACTTTTGAACTCAAGGATAAGAAGAAATACAGGGTTCAAGTTTTGGAATCGAATTATTAAAGGGAAAATTGAAAGGTCTGGACAACTTTCATTACTGGAGTTTGGAGCATCTTTATTTACCACTCGCCCACTTTTGGCTTATGCTTACATTTATGTAAGCATCTCTTCCAGTTCTAAATGCAGCTGAGGTGTCACAAGATTTCTAATCCTACATCTGTAAAACGTGCTGGTTACTGCAGTCCATGTTAAAAAGCTTCTGCAGTTCTGCTAAATACTTGTTACTGGGTAATTAACTGTATTTTACAGAGAGATTTCAGCTGTACTAAGCAGCAGGCTTAAAGTGCAGCATGTCTGAATTCAAGTACCTTACCTGGTGCACCGTTGGTGCTCGCACACTTCTGGTCTGCCTTCTGAACAGGCTGCCTTTGCAGTAGATGGGATGCCATGTCCCGATGAGCTTATAGCCACTGAAAGCAGTGTAAGAAAGCCAGTGGTGTGCAAAGTACACTTTCTCTATGTACTCTTAAGGGAAAGCAATTACTACAAATGAGCCTTTATTTGTTTAGGCTGGATGATGCTACGAGTTTAATTACCCTGTATCACATGCTTCATCCTGAATGTCCATCAGCAAAAGAAGCTAAGGAAGGGAAACTTCAAGGAGTTGATCTGATCGAGGTATGCTTTTCTACTTTAAGGTTATAAACTACATAAAGCTTTTAAACAGCTCATTTCTATTAATTAATTAATTTCTCCTTGCCTTGAGAAGCAGCTATTTAAGTTGAACTGTTAGGAGTGCTGGTTTGGTGGGGGTTTTGTGCCTGTTTTAAACTACATATAGCTGCCCCAGGATTTGAGTTGTCACTGGCTGATGTAGCACTGGAATGATGAAATACCATTATGCAGTGATGCTCTTAATTGTACATCAATCTCTCTCATCATGTTTGCAGGCATTTGCAAAAACTGAATCGCAGAGAGAAGGCTACATACAACTGGCCCTCCAGGCTTATAAAGAAGCAATGGCTACTTCTACAGCTTCATGAAATCAACCTTTGTTCCCCACAAGTTTTAAGCGTGTTTATAAGCATTCTCTGTACAGGATTCCACAATAAATACTTGAAACAACTCACTGTTCTATGATTTTTTTTTTTTACTAATGTATGTAAGAGTCATGACAGCAGCTTGTTAATTTCCAAAGTTCAATAAATGAACTTAGAGCAGTCACCATGACTTTAGTTTTGAAGTGATAATATACTCTGTGTTTAATTGCTTTACTGGAATTCAAATTCCATCTTGAATCTAAAGAATTGCCTACAATTCATTTTACTTATTGATGGTTAGGGTCTGGACAACTAGGGAAGTGTGTAACACCACATCTGTCCCTTAAGACATGTTACTCTTGTGGCATACATTTCAGCTAAAAAGGGTTGTCTGGAAGAGTAACTGAGCTACTGTTTTTAACAGATGCAAGCAATATACCACCCTGAAGAAATACCACAGTGTAGATGCTGAGCAAGTCAGGTTAAAATGTAATGAGTGGCATCTATGGTCCTGTTAGAATCATTTGCAATACACAGTCCTGAAGCTAGGTTAAAAATAGGAGAGTTGCAAGTAAATGGAGAACTAAGGAACAGAATGGTTAAAAGGTTTTATTGAACTGCTTGATAAATGAAAACCTCTTTCAGTATGCACTGGAGCAGGCCTACACCTTTAATTTTCAACATACTGGAAGCTGATTCTTTTGTACAGTTGCTGGGTCTACCCTTCTTTCTACATGTAAATGGTCCATCTGCAGTACAAAATAATCAAATTAGCTGGGAGCACGTAGCCCTCAGATCTTTGTTTCTTTGTTTGGAGTAATGGATTTGGTCATCTCAGAAGTATGTTCACTCATCTAAGATCTCTTCATCCAGATTGATGTCTGTGGTATCAATATCCTCCAGGTCTAAGTTATCCAAGTCATCTTCCAAGTCAAGCAGGGTCTAGGAAAAGAAAAGTCCAGGTTAAGGGGATGCTAATATGGTTACATGTTAGCCAGCTTGTACCAGGTATTTCAACATTCTGCTGAAGCACTCTGGGGGAATATAGATGTCAGAATAAGCTGCAGAGGGACGCTACCCTCTAGCTAAGAAAGCACCTCAGAGATGCAACTTCCTACCACGTTCTGACCAAGTGTGTTGGGATTTCACCTTTTGTCCACAAAGCTGTAGGAACTGGTCTGTTTCTGTGTACAGCTGCATGGAACAAGGAGGGATTATACACTGTACCAGTCCCAAGCTGCCTGGGTCTATTAATATAGAGAGTGACACTTTCTAGTAGGTTTAATCACATTATCAGTTGGAGTCTAATATAAAACGAGTTTAGTGGTTGTTTGTGAAAGTTTATCTTAATACCTTTTGATATTTTGTTGGAAGTAGGTCGGAATTCTGCAAAACTGTCTTCATCACATCTTGTTTAGGAGGTGGAGCTGGTTCTTCAGCCTTCCTCTGATGAAAAAGAGATCCCGTAAGTTCTTTTGAATTTAAATTCTTTTAACAAAACAAGACAACAACAGCAGACCCACAACCCCCCACAGTAATTCTTGAACCACATCTCCACAGCCCTTTACCATTCTAGTCCTCGCTCCAGGGCAAACTACTGCTTCCCCACCTACTTTATTCAAAGCAGCTCATGATGGAATTGATACAATGAAAACAACCTTCAGAAACCATCAGTTAAATATGAAATACTGAAGTGCTGTTAAGAAAGCAAAGGGATTTTCAAGGTCCTGAGCAGAAAAGAAATGAGGCTACTTGAGACCGTGGCTGGGCTTTGTGTTCCACACCCTGTAATCGTTTAACACTTACCCTTCTCTCCTCACTGCTGCAAAAGTTTTATCTTAATCTAAGTCATCGACAATGGTACTATTCAGTTAGCTGTATTTAGATTAATTAACTCCTACAAAGCTTCCCCTATACAGCCTCAGCTGTAGGAGAAACCTGCTGTTTTAAGGACTTCCATGCAATTAGTTGAATGCAAAGATGCTCCGACATCTTGTTTTCAGCTTCTAATGCAAACTAGCTCTAATCTGCCTCAGGTAACTTGTGCAATGCTATTTCTCTTTGTTCTTTAACAAATGTGCACACAAGTTTGATTTTGCTGTAGTGATACTTGTTTTGATACACAAGAAGCAAACAGTCACTAAAGGTGAGTTAAGTTCTAACTACAGTTAGCTGAAGTGAGCTAACTTCTGAACTGCCACTGAAGTTTTGTAGTGCATCTCCTATGAGTTACAAAATGGAGAGACAGAATGGAGAGTCGGGACTTTCTGTTTCTCCCTCACTTTCCACTGTAGTTCTTTTTGAAGTTTATAGCCTCAAAGAGCTCTGCCAAAACCACTGTCTTTAAGCAGCTCTCACATTCTGATATTCATGTTCAAACGTAAAGTGTATTTGACATGAGGTTCCTAGTCAGTTAGATATGGAATAATCTCATAACCATAAACACTAGCAAAGAATATGAAGCATTTTTAGTTACTGTAACACGCAAGAGTTCCCACGTTGCAACCCCTGAGCTTTTAGAAAGCTAACAGCAGTTGAGGCAGTGTTTGAATGTGCAGCTGAAATCGGTTTTCTGCAGGATGAATTCAGTGGTAAGATTGTGATTACCCACACTAACAAAAGATGGCCCAAGTAAGCACACAACAGACATAAGTACACAGTCAAGAAGTCATCAATAGTTAGAGAAGTAGGTTAAGAGCCTGAGACAAAAGAACATGGAACTCAGCTGCAGTGCTTACAGTCAAGCCAGTAAGAGCAATGATTTGTCCCTTAGTGGCAAAATATTCTCCAGGGCACAGGTTACCATACAACAGCGAAGTTGTTCTTTCTTAGAATTCATCACTTTGTAGTAAGACTGACCTGAGATGCCATTACTCCTGAAGCCTCAAATCCTTTTGCTTCTTCAAGTAAGTTTCTTTCTTCATTTGGCTAGAAGTAAAAAAACAAACCCAAAACACACGTTCATGGAATATTTGAGTGGTTGCACTGACCTGCTTAGAGCTGATTTTACACAGCACCAAGCGTTCTTCTAGAGACAACAAGAACACCCATTTCTTACTCACAGTGACAAGGGGATATTCCCTGGCCGGCCGCAAGTCAGCAAGACTTTGTTTAACATACTCCTCAGCAACAAAAGCTTCCTTTAGTCCAGGGAAAAGATTCTCATACTCTGTAGGATCAGCGAGGGACTCGGCAGCTTTCTGATTGACTTTAGAGAGATTCTCCCGCCACAGTTTGACCACCCTGGAGATGCAAACCACCCGTTACATTCGGCTTAGCTTGGACAGCACTACTCATGCTCTGCATGTGCTTTAGAAGTTACCTTGAAACTTGGCTTGGCAAATACGTCCGTGCAAGAAAAGCAGCTTCTGGGAGACGCCCGGTTTTAATGAGGAGTTCCAAACATGAGTCGAGCCTGGAAGGTTTCAAAATGTGATTTTAAAGACTTGGTTTTTATTTAAGATAACCTATTTATCCTATTAAAGTGCTTTCACGTCAGGTTTTTAAAGTAGCAGCTGTCATAAAATAGCATCAGCTTTTCTTTACCTGCTACAATCTTTCTCCATGAAGTTTTAAGTTAGCTGTAGTTAACAATTTGAAGAACCCAAGAAGGTTCTTTGCACTTGGGAAAGCAGAACAGAATGATCTGCATCTCTTGCTTGCTACTTACTTTCCCTGCAGGAAGTAGCTCATAAATGCCACATTATTCTTGCCATCCTTTTCTGCTCCTTCAGCTAACTTATTCACCATGTTAGCATTTCCTGAAGCTGTAGCCAGGAGCAGCAGTCCTCCATAGTCTTGTGCATGGTGGAGACACTCCTGGGCTAAGCCAAACTGGCATTTACTAATGGCAAGCTCAGCAAGTTGTTTCCATTTCTGTTCTGACTAATGGTACAAAAAGGGGAAAGAGAGGGCAAGAAATAGACAAAAAATAAGCCTCACATTTCTAAACAGCATTTAAAGATTTTTCAAAGCATCCAACACGAACATGTAAGTTGTCTTGTGAAGGTACCATATCCCATCATTACGCTTGTCTTCCCTTTGAGATACTATGACTACTGCAGCTTCACAGCATGATATAACAAGTGGTATCATTACACGGCTATAACATTACATAAAACAAATAGTTTTTCATTAAACCTGGAGGGAGTAGATAGAAATAACTTAGGCAAGTTAAACACTAACAACTCCCAAATTAACCTTCCGAATATAAGAAAGGCATTTGTGTCTGTAACTAAGTTAACATGCTTTATCACTTAACTTCATTAATTTACAACAGGAACTGAGAGACCAAGTCTCTGAATAACGACTATAGGATAAATCTCTGCCTGTGAGCTTTCCCGGTGCATCCGTCTCAGTCTGCCACGGCTGGAACAAAGGCTGACAGCTTTCAGCCCTGTCACCCCTCCTCTCACTGTTAAATACTGGAGATTAAGGCCTGGTTCTTGGTTCAAGTTTTGTTTTCTCCAGAAGTTCCTCTAGTTTTCTGAGCAAATGTTTCTTCTGCCTCCATCCCACAGCTCAGACCCCTTTGAATTACACACCGAAGAGCTTCGTCAAGGAAGCTGGAGGCTTTTATATAGTGTTCAAGGAGCTGTACTGCATCCCCACATACATTTGTGTCTTATTACAGGGCCCCTTCAGGTTCATAATCCTCTGAATCAGTATGAATCACCAAAATTACTATGTTTACCTCTGCTTCTACTGCAAGCTGATATGCTATTTTCAATTCTCCAAGTTGAAGAGCAAGTTCAAAACGATGCTCTGGATCTGTAGATACTGCAAGAGCTTGTTGTTTGAAGCCCTAAAAACAAAAATCTGACAGTAAGGCTGTGATCCAACAGATCAGATGTTCTAACAAAAACCTTCTACCAGAAGGGTACAGTATTCTCAAACACATATCACTAACCAAAGTTGATGCTTACAGCTAATATAACTGGGTTTGGCTTAGCAAAATCAATTAGAAACGTGAATAAACCCATTTCTGAAGTTTTTGAAAACCAAGAAGTAGTTTTCTTGCCTGTTTTTCAAGAAAATGTGCAACTCTGGTTCTCTGTTCTTTTGGAATGGTGGGAAGGACTTTGTCAGCCATACTGAAATCTCTTCTCATCACAGCCGTTTGATACTCAAGCACTGACACCAGCAAAGAGTAGCTAACAATGTTTAGCTCTTTATCACCCAAATACAGTCGGTTGTCCTTAGGGATATACCCCAAAAGATACATTGTTCTGAAACAAAACAAAGAATATTCATCTTGAATAGATCCACCACCAAACAGTCTATAAAAATAATCCAGTAGCTCTCTGATAGCAAGAATACTCACATGAAAAGGTCACTTTTACTATACATACAAGTCTATGTAACACTGTTTCTTCCCTCCACAATTACCTTATTGCTTCAGAACATATATTAGCATGATTCATAAGAGCAGTAATGCATGGCACACAGGTGACAGAGTTCACTTCTTAACTTCGTTGAGAGAACCTCTAACAGATGCCTACAACCCAAAGCAGCAACTCACCTGTCTAAATGGGCAATGGTGACAATTTCTCCCCCAACGTAGTAGTTGAGTCTGTTCACAGAACTGGTGTAAATAAAGCAGTCGCCTACCCACAAGCCTGTTTTCACAATCTCCTGGATCTCACCAAGAACCTGCAAATTAAGTTTGATTTAATTAGATATATAAAAAGGTACTTTCGGATAGCACTAAGATTATTGCATTTTCAATTTGAATTTAATATTCTATGCTTAATAGTCAGGCAAGCTGCAAAAATAAGTTTAGATACAGATTGGAAGTACATAAATCCTTTTAGCTCTAATATATGAAATCTCTACCTTAATTCTTAACTAAGCCAATTATAAATCTAGGAAACAAGCACCAAGCTGAGCATTAAGCAAGATAATCAAAGACAACTTCCCTTCTGAAATGTTTTGCTGACATTTCACAGCATGATTATTTTTCCCACTTTGCAAATTTCAGTAACATTTCAAAACGTGAAAACTGCAGAAAAAGTTTAAGCTATGGAAAAATACTACCCAAAAGTGTTGTAAAAATAACCTTCGTAACTCTGTGAGAATAGTAAACAGATGTCCAAAGAGAAATGCAGGCTAAGGTCTGTCATGCTGGGATTCAAGCAGGGATGCTCACCCCAAGGAACCCAAGTCAAATGATTCACAGTGATCCTCAGGCACAGTGTGGTACCCAGTGTTCTGGAAACTAAAATTTAATAGGATTTTAAGGACTAAATTTGCTTCCATGATAGATTCAGAAAATCATAGAATGGTTTGGGTTGGAAAGGACCTTAAGACCATCTAGATCCAACCCTCTGTCGCGGGCAGGGACACCTTCCACTAGAGCAGGTTGCTCCAAGCCCCTGTGTCCAACCTGGCCTTGAACACTACCAGGGATGGGGCAGCCACAGCTTCTCTGGGCACCCTGTGCCAGGGCCTCAGCATCCTCACAGGGAAGAACTTCTTCCTTATATCCTACCTAAATATCACCTCTTTCACTTTGAACCCATAACCCCTTGCCCTATTGCTACAGTCCCTGATGAAGAAAGAGTCTCTCTCCAGCATCCTTGTAGGCCCCCTTCAGATACTGGAAGGCTGCTCTAATCCTATTCTGTTTTTTCAAACAGAAGGTACCTCAAAAGCATCTTCAATTCCATCTTCAGTGACACCTTCATGTGTTTCTTGGGCTGCTGCAACCTTTTCTGATAGGTATTTCAGAATGAAGAATGACTCTTCTGTAGCAATGCAGACGAGCTCACCCGAGTCAGACCAGAAAATCTGCATCATCAGAATCAGTAACAGAGACCCCATGTTAAGAAAGGAGGATGTACAAATTAAAACATAATAACTTTAACAAAACCTTTAGGACCTGAGAGGCCAACACATACAGGGATTTCCCCCCCCTCCAGCTACATAACCAAGAAATTTAAGTTACTACTTTATCATAGAATCAGCTCAGTCAGAAAAGACTTTTAGGATCATCAAGTCCAACCTCTACCCCAGAACTGCCAAGTCTGCTACTAAATTATGTCACTAAGGGCCTCATCTACATCCCACAGAACTCCTGCTACGCTAGGGACCAGTGCCTCCAAGGCTTTTTGACCTGATTAGCATTGAGTTTCCTACTGCCCAAGTTACTATTTTCCCCCTTTCATCAAATCTGAGTATTTCTTTAGCTTACAGAACCCATTTCTGCTAGAAGCATCTATTATTTAGCACCATGGCCTGGATCCAGAGCCAGACAAACACATTCAGGCTGCTTTATCATCATTAACAGCTTGGCTTCATTCAAGAAAAATCAGCAGTCTAGTAAAAAAAAAACCTGAAATCAGTAAACACAGGTGAATATCTTAAGTCACATCTCGAAACTCACATGTTTGGGCTGAATTTCAATCCTGCGAATCAATTCTGTGTTTTCCCAATCATAGAATGCCAAACCATTAACAGATCTGACCCCCAACAGAAAGCCACCATAGATGCCTGCAAGGAAATAAAGGTGGAAGAAATCCACATTGTGCAAGAAAAAAATGCACCAACATATCTATATTTAAAGGTAAATTTTTACCTTCTGCTCCAAAATCAGGTTTGAATGACTTCTTCTCTTTGAAGTTTTTAAATATCTTTACAACACTGTTGCTCTCCCTGATTGCATATCTAAAGAGAGATTGCATTGTAAAAGAAACAATCAAAACCACAAAACCCCAGGTACTATTCAGCTTCCAAAGCAGCAAATTACTACAGTCATAAATTGCTACAAAACAACTGCATTTGATTTATCTTCAAAAATTAGCAGAGCGCCTGGAAATGGGAAATTCTGAAGTAGGAAAGTTACTGAAAGTTCATTATCCACACAGGTTTTAGTCTTCAGGCTAGTGTGGTTTGTACAGGCTGAATACCAGCAGCAGCAAGTTTAAATTAATACAAAGGACAGCATCTGCAACACTTACTCTGAAGAATCATGTGCCCACACGAACTCCTGTGCAGAACCAAAGCTCTTGTTTCTCAAAGCCATAGCTGTGTAGATGATGTATTCACCATCACCGCACACTACTACAAACCTAGAGCACGAGACAGATGCATCTGTCAGATATCTGTGTTTAGCTCAATATGCATAATCAAGCAGATAAATGATTTGAAAAGTCAAAGGCCCCCAAGCCCCACATAATCACTGCCCATGCAGACAGAATGAAAGCTCTGTATATTGCATACATGTCACAGAACTCGATTTTGCTCTGCATCATGTTGCTAGCTACTTCCTATTCCCTCTTCCTTCTCATCTCCACTAGGCAGTTCTTGTACCCTGGATCCCTTAACCTTTTCTTTTCATTTAGCTTATCTGTAAACAAGACAATTCAAGAGAAGTGATAAAAGCATACGGTTTGCTGCTATTGCCTCATGTTTGCATGCTTCTTCCTCTACCTACAGTCCATCTTCTCTGTTCAAGGGGTGAGCTCTTATAGGTGAGGCACATTACTCTGATGTTACAGTGCCTGTGACTGACACACCTCTCCATCACCAGCCACCAGCACACATGCAACTAATTTCTTTCACTCAAGAAGTTTTCCAATATGAAAGAAAAAAAGGAATCATAAATGTCAAAAGCACTTTGTTCTTAAATCTATTACCGTCCATTGGGGTTGTGCTGAATTGTCTGAGGATAGATTTCACAGCTCCCCATGTCCTTTACAGCCAGTGGCAATCTTTCTCCGTCTTTGATTTCAGCATCTCCCATAGCTTTCAGGTTGGCCTGTTGGACCTCTGAATGCTTAGCCCAAATAATTTTTCCATTTGCATCCATGGACATGGCAGGTTCTTCACGACCAAGCTACAAAGTGTAACATAACAATTTAGCAGATGGAGAAAATACATGGATTTTCTTTTCAGCTGAACACATAGAATCACAGAATAGTTTGGGCTGTAAAGGACTTAAAGACCATCTAGTTCCAACCCCCCTGCCATGGGCAGGGACTCCTAACCCTAGACCATGACACCCAATCTAGTGAAATGACCTGCCTCTGCCTAAACATGCCAAGTCAAATGCCACATTTCAGTGGTTTATATATCACAGAATCAGAAATCACTTGCTCTATACACAGGACAGTGATCAATCACCGTTTCTCATTTCAAATCATTAACTGTACCTTAACAATAATGCTGCCTTCATCATACCCCAGAGCCACATTATTGGATCCTCTTAAACTGGCCACACACCACACTCTCTCCATGCCGTAGTTGAGGGTACTTTCCAGGCGGTAAGTGCTTGAATGCCAAATGCGCACAGTTCCTAGAGGAAAAGCAAACACATGACTTTTATCTCCCAGTGCAAGGGGAGGAGATGTGCAGCCACGCCACAAGGAGAGTTCTCTCCTCAGTTCCTCCCCCCATGCTTTATGTATCAGAAAATACACCATTACCATCTTCTGAGCCTGTGATAATGATAGGCAATTCAGGATGGAAGCTGACGCATGACACATTCTGAGCATGTCCTTCCAGTGTCTGCACACAGGTTTTGTTCTGGAAAAACAGAAACAAGTTGGAAGCACAGGTAAAGATAACAAACACATCGCTACATTTTTATCTTCCTTTCCTAAAAAAAGGACATCTCTCTCCAAATCCGAAGTTTACCTGAGGACACGTTTCTCTAGATTTCTTCCAGTAACATTTATTTCCAAGATGCTCAAACAATAACATGGATATATTAAAGGCTATGATTGTTCTCACTTACTTCTCCTCCCCAGAAGAAAATACTAGTTTCTCTTGGCACAGTTGTTCTCCCCTGTTTTCAGATGTGTTTCTGCCTAGAAGATAAGCTTTCTCAAAGCTACACAGCACAACAGATTAAAGGAAGATAGAAAGCTGAGTTCACTGCAAGAAAATACCAGGGCAGAACACCTACTGAATCTAATTACAGGTGAAGACAGGTCTAATATTGTCTTTGTTGAGACTGTTCATTCACACCGTTGTGAAAGGAGAATATTCTGCTTGAGACAACCCAGATTAGACAACAGAACGATGTCTACAACTGTACATGGTGGCAAAATCTGAAGTACTGTTATGCAACAGTCATTGCGTACTATTATAGGCATACTTGTACAGCAGTACCTTAACTTGGGTTTACTCTAGGGCAACGTGTTTTAACAGCCAGAAAGTACTACTAACAAACTTTGTCTTGCCTTTCTGGCCCTTCATGCACTCAGGCATTGGAATAACTACTTAGTTCTAGGTTGCAGCATAGCTCTAGGTTCCCTGCATTCAATCTCCCCTTCCTGTAGGGCATTCAAACAAGTCACCTCATGACCCCTGCAAACTGTCAAGTAGAAGTATATGCATGTCTGTGCATGCACATGTGTGCCTATGGAAATGTACAGGATGAAATATGCATAGGATGAAAAAGGAGAGGGAAGAAAATAGAGAAAAAGGAAGAAAGAAAAGAGAACTGAGAGTTTGTACATAAATAAAATCTACATTTGAACATAGAGGAGGAGCAACTTAACCCACCATAAAAAAGAAGTTCAAAAGGCAGGATTACTACACTACAAGAAAACCCCCTGATGCTAATAATGGCAACCATATTTCAAACTTAATCCTACAAATTAACTTTGAGGTTATTAAAATTCACAGCAGGATCTCTCAAGGGTTAGAATATTTTTTCTTTTAATGAAAAACATGTCATGAAATATTTCACCCCCACTTCCTTCTTTCCATGGAAAAATCTGTTGGTATATTAAGTCCTTTCCCTATTTCTTTTTCTGTTTCTTCACTAACGGTTTTGCTTTGGCAGTCTGCACAAAAGTTTATGAAGAGTTGAAGACATACCTGGTAGTCCCAGATCTTAACCAACCGGTCATCTGCACCTGAAATGAGATACGGTTTGTCTCCTCCACTGTAATAGTCAATGCAGTTCACACCTTTCTCGTGGCCTTCCAAAGTAAAGTTGGGTGAAGAAGAGCCAAGCTGCCACACCTGCCCAGAAAAAATTCCATGTAGTTCTTAAATCTTTTGCATTCAGGCCAACCTTGCCAAACACAGCAGGTATTCAGATGTGTTTTACAATCCCAAAGACACAGTTGTTTTCTGAAGTGAGGAACCTCTACAACTGGTTATCAAATTACCAATCCTCACCCCTCCATGGACAGAAAAAACATGCTGAGCTGCACACACCTCAAAACAACATAAGACATAAAACCATGAGACATTGTTTGTTAGAAAGAGCATCTGCTTAGGAAATTAACTAACAGACTTAGAAAAAGCAATCAACAATTTGTGCATACACAGGTTGCCCTCAGCTGTGTCCTGAATTGTGTTCTTTCTAGTTACATTAAATCAATGACAAATCTCATGCTAAATGAGGACTCAAAATTGATCAAGTCAAGTTTTAGATACACTGCTATTGCCCCATGATTACCACATGAACTCAACATTTATAAACACCTCATCTCAGCATCTGAGAATGTATAAAATCAAACCTGGCTTTTCACAGCCAATATACTGGTAATTTCTAGGGGAAGTGAGGAAGTCTCACTGCTCAAATATCTGTAAACCTATAGTCCCAGGTACTTAAATACAGTTTCACAGCAAGTGAGACTCATCAGGGTCTACCATGAGAAGGCTGAATACACCTTTGGAAACAATTCAATACACAGATAAAGGCACAAAAATCATGGGAGAAACATTTTTAAATCATCATTTAAGAGGCTTTATCGAACTACTTAGTATGTGCACAATAACCCAACCAACATTCACGTCTTGGTTCAATAAAAATTCTATTACTGCACCTTCTTTTACGAATTCTGACCCATTGTCCATACATTACTATTGGTTTGTGTGCTCTGATATTTACTAAATGATGAGAAAAAACAAGCCCAAAACCCAAAAAAACAAGTTACAGTTTCTTTACCTTGATTGTCCTATCCAGAGAGGCGCTGGCAAACTGATTATTGTCTTTTGGGTTTATGACAATCTGCATGACGTAATGGGTGTGTCCTTCAAACACCTGAGAACAAGACCATTTTTTATCCCAGTCCCAGAGTTTAATGAGCATGTCATCTGAAAAAGAGATAAAAAACAAACAGCCAAGCTTCAGTTAGTTTAATATATTCCAATACCCATCATCTTCTTCAGCTACATAACCCTCAATAAGTTAAAAGGCTCACTCATCCCTGCCCCCTTGAAAGAAGGCATCATTAATACCCAATGTATTTTTCATCTGTAAGACTACCAGTCCCTCCTTGCAGGAGGGCCAAAGGGAGTATAAGTTTCTCAAAAAGATTATTCAGTAAGACTAAGTAAGCAATACATTTGTCTTTAAAAGGGGAGATTAAGAATTTATAGTAAGTTATTGAATTATTAACCTTAAAGAACTGGGTAGATATTCAGGAATTCAACCCGTGCTTTATTCTGATGAGCACTAAGGAATAGGAAGCAGAAACAACCAAGCTGGCTTCCTAGTACATTTATTTAAAGTGCAAATGTATTAGCTTCAACAGTGAAACACAGAAATACATGGTGCTTCTGATTCACAAGACTCTCTGCGTTCTTGCAAAGCTCTGACTGCATTAGCAAGGTTTCCAGGAATGAAAAGGCCCAAGTAGCATGACGCAGATGTTCTTGGGCAAGATTTATTGGGATATTGTGATCTTCCAATCATTGATCACCTCAAATAAGAGAGGTCAGTAGTATTTGGGGAAGAAAGATAAAAGTTATCTGCTGCTGCAAGTCAGGCTGCCAGCTGAAAACAAAATCCAAACCTTTATGTAATTTCTTTTTTAAACAGAACTTAGTGCAGCAAACTCCCAAATAACTAGCACATGTATGAACCTTTACTCTGGCAGATACTAAGCAACAAGGTTCTTCAGCCATCTCCAACAGCAGCATAAGCTATTACATTTATTACAGTTTATATCTCATTAAAAAACATGAATGCAACTGGCAAAGAAATAACATTGACAACTGTCATTTCTGCTACTTGCTCAAGGATTCCTGTTTCAGCAGAAAGAGGAAAAAAGATGCAATCTCTCACTAGACAGAAAACAGAAGCCTAAAAATAGCTGGTTAATAGATATACAAATATACCAAAGAACTCTTACCACTGCTTGTCAGAATGAAAGGCTGCGTCGGATGCACAGCGATGCAACGAATGTAATCTGAATGGGCTTCAAACATATGAACTCTTTCCAAGGTGTTATAATTAAAAACTCTGATTTGCATGTCATCCTATGAAAGGGAAGAAAACCCACCATTAAATATACCTTATGTTCAATGCAGGGTAGCTAGAAAACAATATATGCCACCGCTGAAGAGCCTCTAGGAATAAAATACTTAAGAGAATGTATTTTCTGTACACCATTAATGATACAAAGCATGATTTGATTCAGAAGTCTATAAATTACCCAACCCTATTCCAGGGCATTTATGAAATGGAAAAAGCTTCAACTAAAATTTCATTCTTAAAAGATGTATTTAAAACTTTGATTTCAAACTAAGGAAAAGTGCAAAAATGCTTTTAAAATTATTAATGCTTCATATGAAAGTGAAATCCTCCAACATAAAATTTAAGTGTTAATGCTGTGGGGCCAGAAGGAAAGAAGTTGTAGCTCTAAGTCAAGTGGAAAGGTGATTTCAGCTTTATCTTTTAACATGCAGCGTTGTCTGGGGGGTGAGGGATGGGATATATTCTTATTTCTGATACAGTATTATTAAAAGCAGTATTCCCAAACCTTTAAAAAAGAAAATAAAACTGGAGAACAAACTGACAAGGATTAAAACATCAGGTAAAACTCACGTTTTCCCGCATGACCGTGACTCACAAGGCCATTGGAGTAAATGCAACTTTGTGATCAACTACATTACTTGTTTCACCAAAGCATTTACTTTTCCTCTTTCACACACATGCCTGTTTAAGCAGCAACACCTACAGAAAACACTCTTCACAACAGCAGAAAAGGACAAGCATGTTCTTTTGAGACCAGCCTATCAGTGTAATGAACATGAAACACAGAGAATAAGCAATGACTTTCACCTTTTCACAGTTACTAAGACTCAGCCCTGGTGCTGAGAGCAGCTGTCTTGCCCTTCCCCTACCACTTCTTGTTACTGCAGTGCAGCCTCCCTTGGGAAAGCCAGGACAAATACAGCTGCACACTGAATCATCAAGAAACTGACCCAGGTGAAATGAACTTAACAAAAATAAAACTGGAGACTAACTTTCATCAGTTACTAATCCAGTTCCCACACAGCCATTTGAACTCACGTGCTGCCAAAGAGGCAGTGCTGTACTTCTTGGGAAGCAATGCTAACTTAGGCACGTCTGAAGTAACTACAGCACAGCAGCATAGGACAAAGAAATGACAGCAATTTTTTTACTCTCTGTACATGGCAAGAGATTAGAAACAAAACAGAGATGAAAAATTTTAGGCACTACCTCAATTTAGACAAAATCCACTCATTCCACCAAGAAAAACGTATTATCAAGATTAGAATAAAACTATTCCACTTAAGGTAAACTCACGGAATAAAAAGCAGAGGATTTTTCTAGGGGTAAAACTAATAAAAGAAGTATTTTTAATATAAACAAGAACAGAAGTAGAAACAAACTTCTAAGACATCTTACCCAGGATAGTCAATAGTTTCATCTTAATTGAAGTAGCACTACTAATATTTACTCAAAATTGGGTGCTGAGTGTGTTCTCCAGTAACAGTTTGATCTAGATCTACCTTGCACTACATGCAGAATTAGCAACCATATTAGGTTGCTCTCCTTTGAAACAAAAGGTTTAAGTTACTAAGCTTACTTCAAGAGCAAAATTTTGGGGAAGCATAGCGACATATTCCTTTCTCTTCTACAGTTTCAAGTCAAGTCATATTTTGTGGTGTACAAAGGAACAGCATGAAAATACATTGCAGAAGGTACTACTACATATGGAAATCACAAGACAACAATAACTTACAGCTCCTGTAACAACCCAGTTCTTCCTTGCCACAAATTTGGCAGCTCTCACTGGCAGGTCACACACTTCAAACGTCTTCACCAGAGTCTAAAAATAAAAATAAGTAGTTCATAGCACCGGAGAAAATATCAGATTTGATGTTTGGGGTTTTTTAATATGTTTTAGCATGTTGTATTTGGCAACTCTCCCAGAATCCTACAACACTACATGCGTATTTTTCAAAAGAAAAACAGCTTTCCACAGTGGGAGGTACTTGCCTGTTCTGTTCTTTTAGCATCTTTATGCTCTCCATTCATTCTTAACCCAGCCCTGCCTCCAAATAGTTTTGGAGCTCCTGCCCAATTTCAGCTATACTTGATAGACACGTAAAGATCTAACAGTTTCTACAACCTTCACAGATGGCAGGGACAAGACAGAGACACCTAGTCTTTCAGAACGAAAGACATTAGTTTGCAAGGAATCCATGAAGGAGATAAATCTTGACAAATAGATTTTTAGGAAAGAAAACATCATTAAAGTCACAGCTAAACATATTCCTTGTCTGTTATTACAATCACTTTTGCAGTAAGACAGGGGAGACTACAGTCAATTAGCGGCAGCTATTTTAGAGTCTTCTTGTGTATCTGGTATTGAAAACTCAAATTCATACATCTGTCAGTTATGAAGACTTCATAATAAAGGAAAACCAAAACCATTACCTGAGTTTCATGGTTCCAAACACAGACGCTGCCATTGTAAAGGCTAGCCAACATCCATGGTTCCGTGGGATGCAAGTCCACACTCTTCACCCGGTCAGACCGAGCTGTTAGCTTCCGTTTTATATCAAGTCTGAGAGGCTAGAGGGGAAAAGAATTGACAACGCCAAGTTATTCAACACAAAACTGGTGCAGAAATATGACGGAAGAAGAAACACTGAAATTAAACCTTAAAATACAAGGACTCAATCCTCCTTTTGAGGCAGACAGAAGACAACTACTCTTTTCTATCCATCTGCTTGTTTTTTATAGAGGGTTCTGGAAACATCACATCCCTACCAATGGCAATGGGTCAACTTAATTTACTTTTGTGAAATTCAGAATTTTTTCACGCTGTAAAAGTATTTCCATCACAGCCAAAAAAATAAAAGAAATACACTGCACATCTTCTCTGTGTCCCTGAAGTACCAAAGCAAAGAGAATTTGTTTCTAATACAACTGATAGAAAAATCAATCTTCCTCCTACTTCACCTGAAAAACAGGTGGAAAAGCCACTTATCACAAGTGGACACGACAGTATTTGCCCATCATAAATTTATTTCTTTCCGTAACTCCAATATGAAGTTTTAGAATGCAACACTACATTGTAAAAACTGCAGAATGGAAAAGTTTAAGTCTTTGCCTTATAAAGAAGGCTTTCACCTTCCACCTTCATCACCAGCAACGTAAAGCTGGAGTATTTAAAAGGCATTAAGTACAGCAAAGTGATTTTCTAAAACATTTGAGGCGTTATAGATTCATTTAGACACTCAAAGACTGTTGAGCTCACTTAATCCTGCTGACATTTTAGCTGAAAAAACTTAATGGGTAATATCTGACCAAAGAATGCTGCATGTGTTTAGTAGTGGAATAAACTTAGTAAAACCTGCAGTCACGTGTTAGACACTGCAAGGAGGAAAAGATATCCAATGGTCATGTAGCATCTGTAACTTATGGACAAGACATCTGAAATCCAAACTTTTGACAAGGGCCTGTAGGGACAGGACAAGGGGGAATGGCTTTAACCTGTCAGAGGGGAGACTTAGATTAGACATCAGGAAGCTCTTCCCTGTGAGGGTGCTGAGGCGCTGGCACAGGGTGCCCAGAGAAGCTGTGGCTGCCCCATCCCTGGCAGTGTTCAGGGCCAGGTTGGACACAGGGGCTTGAAGCAACCTGCTCTAGTGTGTGGTGTCCCTGCCCATGGCAGGGGGTTGGAACTGGATGATCTTAAGGTCCCTTCCAACCCAAACCAGTCTGGGGTTATACAGTGGCAGAAAATGAACCTGTGTTTTACTTCCCCTGCCATAAACAGTAGAAAAGTAGGCCAGGTAATCACACATGATTCTGTGCTTATCCTTTGAACTTACCACTAAAGACCAGACTACAGCTGACCTAAGAAGTTAAGTGCAAACGTACTCAAAACACTTTTACACCCGTTAGTACCGTTTGATGAATACCACACTAGTAACACAGCTCAGTGTATCTGCTCTGCGGGTTCAACCACACGGATGCTGGGGGACTTTCAAATGCTTTCTTCTTATTAAGTCATACAACTTAAATCACGGAATAACACCACATCTTCTTCAGGCACCACGGCAAGAGGGAAGCCCGTGCCAAAGGGCCCGTCCAGATCCAAGCCCAGCTCCCTCAGGCAGGGTCCCGACACCTCCAGGCCCGGCTCCCCTCTGGCCCTGGTGCCCTGCGAGGCCTCCCCACTCCCCTCACGGGCCAGGCTCCAGAGCCTC
>NW_009940874.1:1694-2331 GCF_000696875.1 Nestor notabilis | reverse complement strand
CCTCTCTCATGTACGTGCCGTTGCTTTCCTGCTTTCCTGCATCCTCTGTGTTCACAGAGCATTTCCTCCCAGTGACGGGGAACAGGATGGAGCAGGAAGGCACTGCCTGTGCCTCCACCCTCTGAGGGTAGGCAGGTTGGTTTTCCTTCAGCAAGGCCTTTGCTGAGGGGCGGCTGGAGTCCACCTGGGTGTGATCTCAAACCAAGGTCTCGATGCTGTCCATTGCGCTGGTGACTGAGCTGCAGTCACCCAGGTGCTGCCAGTGCCAGTGCAGAGGGTTCATGGGCTGGTTTCCTGCCTGTGACAGTTGTGAGACACGGCCAGTTCACAGGCTGTTGTTCTACCCTAGAAGTGACTGCTCTTGGCAGCAGGGAGGTTATTGTGTGAGATAAGGTGCAAGCACCCTGCCCACTGGTGTGCAGCCCAGCCTAGGCGTTGTCAGATGCAGCCCATTAGTGGTAGGGCTTTGCAGGGAGTGACTCTGAGAGCAACGTCTCGCTGCTTCCTGGAATTGCCTGGAAGATGTCCCGGGCAGTCCATCAGCATCAGAAATTGCCTGCTCACCCTGCTGCAGGGCAGCAGTGCCAGTGGCATAGCCACCTCCCGATCCCCCCTGCTGTCCACGTTGTAGGGGCAT
>NW_009940874.1:0-1652 GCF_000696875.1 Nestor notabilis | reverse complement strand
CTGCTGCAGCCTTGGTGTGGTGGGAGCCCAGCAGGGAGGCTCTTGCTGGGGATGTTGTGGTGACACCAGTCTCTGCTCTTCCATACATGGCCCCTCTCCAGCCTCAGCAGAGAGCAAATCCTGGGTGAACAGCTGGTGGCACAGATGCGGCTCCCACCGCTCCCCCTTTCCAGCATCTCCTCACAGGGATCGTGGTGAGACCATCCCCAGATTAGCTGGCAAGCGCAGTGTCTGGACAGTGCAGTGGTGGTGTCCTGTTGGGAACCAGATGCTGCTCCTGTCCTGGTGAGCTGGAGCACTGGTGAGCAGCCACAGGAGCACGATCCCACCCGGCACCATGTCCTGAGCTGGGATCTGTCGTGGCTCACCCCAGGGTGAGGAGGATTGGGCAGTGCTGGTAATCCTGCTGCACCTGAGGGATTACTGCTCACTCTGGCCTGGGGGATTAAGGGATTTCTCTAAGCGGGGTTGATGCAGCCTCCTGCAAAGCAGCTTGTGCCCAGGCAGCCTGACTGTCTGGGGTAGGATGGCTGATGCTGGGATGCAGGATGTGTGAGGTGCAGGAGATCCCCAGAGGAGGGTGGGCTATCAGGTCGCTCCGCCAGGCTGGGGCATCCTGTCCTCTCCTTGCTGCCAGCTCTTTTGCCAGCAGGCCCTGGCAGCCCCCTGGCCTTGGGCTCAGCTCTTTTGGAGGCAGCCCAGGACCCCAGCGTGCATCTCCGCAACAAGCGGAATGTGGGAATGCTGTCGGTGACACACCAGCCCCTTCCCTTGTGTAGCACAGGGCTGAGCCCAGCTTGGGGAGCAGCTACCCCAGAGCTCTGGGGTTGCCAGGTCGAAGACACAGAGACGGTACAGGGATGGCACTGGGCTCAGAGAGCAGAGCCAAGAGCTTGAGCCGTTGAGGCTTGGGCAGTGCAGTGTTGGGCATAGGCCATCAGCAAGTTCCTCTTCTGAGCCGTTGGGGAGTAGAGGATGATAAATCACAGCACTGACACTCAGCAATCACACGTCAGGGAGGCAGTGGGGCCTGCGTGTTCCCAAGTGGCTGTTTCAGCCCATCTGGGCCATCACAGCGGGTCCTGCTCAGAGGTTTCTGCTCTGGGGAGGCAGCTCTTCAGGTTGGCAGACGATGGATCAGGGCCTGGAGCTGTGGTTAACATGACCCCAGGGTGTTTTTAACCCCCTCCTTGCCCAGGCAGGGTGTGAGGATCCAGCTGGGTGCCCAGGTTGTGCAGCATGGAGGATGCTGCCTGGCCCTGCTTCAATCTGCCAGAGCACCCATGGGTGCCCTTGCCACAAAGGGGCTTCTGAGGTGTTAGCCCAGTCCCTGGGCAGCACTTGCCACACCACGTGCCCAGCTCGGCTCCCCTGGCTCCTCTCGCTTGCCCTTTTGCCTCCCGGTGATGTGGCAACCACTGCTTCAGCCCCTGGGGAAGGGGAAGCGGGTGGGTCACGTCAGGGGCGAGTGCTGGGCTGCCCTCTGCCTTCTCCTCCACCTTTCCTCGTGCCTGCAGCCGTGCTGCCGTGGGAGCTGGGTCCTCTCCGGCCCCGTACCCTCCTGCCTGCAAGGGCAGCTTGTTCCTGGGGTGCCCTTCCCGCTCCTGCTGGGCACGGCTCCTGCCTGGCTCTGGTTTCCCCTGGCTCAGCGC
>NW_009940873.1:0-2209 GCF_000696875.1 Nestor notabilis | reverse complement strand
CGGCTGCTTTGCTTTGGTCTTAGTTTAATTTATTAATATTTTTTAATGACAATTTGTGAAAGGCAAATTGTTGGGAAAGCGCATCAATTTTGCCAATAATTCATTGGCGAGGTTATGTTGAACATTTGGTATCCTCTGCACTTCTTCCTAGTTTCCTCACTCATTTGCTCACAGATTGTAGTGGCCATTGAGGTAATAAACCCCCACCACTCCAACCGAGGCAGGTGAGGTCAATGATTAACTTCTCACGGTCCCATTTAGCCAGCAATCAGCATCACTTGCCTGAGGGTTCGTCATACTCTAATGCAGCTGTGTGCGACTGGCGGTTCTGCAACTGCAACCCTGGGCCTCGGCACACAAGTGGCGTTTAAATCTGCAAGCTGACATACATCACAGCCAAAGTTCACCTCCATGTGCAGACACAGCGATACATGGACAGCCTCAACAGATAGATAGCTACCAGAACACGTTCAACAGCACAGGGTAACTCCAGCGCCTTGGAAGGAGACAGGTTTTTTGGCAACCATTCCCCCTTTTGCCATGATGTATATTAGGCCTGTAGACTTGCAAACTGGAAAGAGGCATCATGCATTATTTGTTTGACTAGTTGTTTTGAGGGTGAGTAGGATAGGCAAGGGAACATCGCAGACAACCCACCCTCTGCCCCTACCCAGCAGAAAATAAATCCCCAAACTCTTATAGCCAATTGATGGGCACCAGATACTGACCTTCAGGTCTCTGTGAACTATGCCATTTAGATGACAATGATTAACACTTTCTAGAATCTGCTGTATACAATGACTGTAAAGATACAAGGGCAGAATGGAAGGGAGAACATTTTAAAGGCACATAATCACATCAAATACAAAATAAAGTAAAACTTAAAAAAAGAGAGAACAAAAACAATTTTACACCTCCTGACACGTCTTGATTGCACATTGACCAAAGCAATGTTGGATATAGAGAGATCTCCAGCTCTAACGCATTAAAAAACAAACAAACAAACAAACAAAACCACAAAAAACCAAAAAAAAACCCCACAAAACAAACAAAAAAAAAAATCAAAGCAGAACAAAAACCCCACAAAACCAAAAATAAACCAAAAAAAGACACTGAACATGGAACAGATGACACCTATGAGACAGAATCATTATTTTGTTTTTTCATTCAGCAGTATGGAAGCTTTGTCCAGTTGCCAAAAAACTGCTATAGGAAAATAATGTGGAGGCAATAAAACAATCACTGGTGTGTTTTGGTTTTTCAGAATTTTTAGGGTGAAGTTAACTTTACAACAGGTGCTGGCACAAGGAAATGCTCAGAAATGAAATGATACACAGAAAACAAATGAAACAAAAAAAAGTAAAAACTTAGGAAAAGCAAAACATTCCTCATTTTGAATCTAAAGGTTTCTTAAAAACTATTAATAGAATAAAGCCAAGTCATTCAAAAAGGTGGCATGCACTTTCATTTAAAATATCATCAAGCACTAGACACTCATGAAATGGAAACCCACATTAAAAATGTAGAAAACTCTTTTATTTTGGTGCTTTAAATCATTTAATTAGCACCTGATTTTTTCCATGCCCAGGTTTGCAAGTTTTGGCCAGCCTACAATGCCAAAAAGCACAACTAAAGTGTTCATCCTCTAGATCACTGGAACTTTTTCAGATGTTTTTTGGTACCACAAGAGCTTACTTTTTTGGTTTTAAGTATCTACTTGTGGCAGAAGTAAGTGATAGTAAGCACTAGTAAGTCAAGGGCCATGAATCTGATTCTGCTCATCTAAATTTTTAACCATTTAAATTTTTAAACATTTTGACCATGGAATTCAGAAGGAATGGTCATAAATCAGTAACTGGAGCCCAAGCCTGAAAACCCTTTCCTCTGCGAGTAGTTCACAACTCACTGAACTGGACTGCTTTTATGAGTAAAGACTACTTGCATGAGTAAGGACTTGCAGGAGCAGACCAGTATCACAGTCCTAGGATACACAGCTATGTATTTCATTAACTGTTTCTATAAGGATATATAAACACATACACACTATATAGCTATATATATACACACACACACACACACACACACATGAATGTATATATAAATATATAAAAATACAGAGATGCATTATAACTAGATATTTCACTTATTTGGTCAAGTTTTACTGGATATATAAAATACACACATATATATCGTGTGTATATATATATAT